>NW_019384535.1:973536-981253 GCF_000671375.1 Centruroides sculpturatus | reverse complement strand
TTTAATTAACTCTTCACATCCAGATGTCAGTGATTTGTTTTTAGAGTGAGCTTTTGCAATTCGGGGATTCCCCTTGTATTACTTTTCAATAAAATAAACTGAATTAAGTTTGAATACAAGTTTATTTTAAGCTTTTATATGAATTTCTTTCAGACATTCGAAGTAATTTATTAAGCAGCCTATTTCTTTTAATTTCTGCAAACTTTTTTATGCGGTTTTAAGTTAATTTTAACTCGTTGTTTTGGTTTTATGCGATTTTAGAAAATTACGGAACATATCCCTACTTTTTGAAGGCAAGTAAAGTCATTTTTTATGCGAATTTTTTATATGCGCTTTTCTGTGGAACGTATCCACCGCATAAAACGAGACCTTGCAGTATTTCTTTTTTAAAATGTGATGTCCCGAGATCAATACTACGTACGATAATACCTGGAAAACTAAAAACAAATTATTATTATTATTTTTTAAGATAAATCGTCCATCTCTGGGTAAGTTAGTCTGTCGAAATATTTTGTTTTATGAAATTAAAACAAAAATGGAAGTAACAAGAAAAATTTATTTTAAATTACGTAAAATTATAAACAACAAAAAATTACTAAGCAATTTCGCAATTCTTTCAATATAGAATATTGTCAGTATAGTGTGAGACTTCCTCTTTCGCCGATTGAGCATGCTGGTGATAACATTCTTTAACTGTTCTGTCGAGAGGAAAGTTCATTTTTGACTAATTGTATCTCGAAGCTCCTTCAGTGTTCTTGGTAAAGGTTGACAGGATGAAATTCGTCTCTTCCATACGTCCTATGGAATTTTAGGAAATTTTGGTGGTCATGTCATGCGACAAATACGTTTGTTTTCAAGAGTCATTAACGAGTGCAGCACTATATGCGCAGGTATTATCGTTCAAGAAAATTAAATCTGCACCCATAGCACTTCCGAAAAATCTCATATGTGGGATTCATAACTTCAGATGTAGATATGAAATTTTGCAAAACATGGAGTTCTTGTTTTAGAGTTCTTCTTAGATCTTGTTTATTTATGTATTTCTATTGATTAATTAATTAATTGCTTTATCTACGATTGGATAATTTTGCTTAGGTTTTGAACATGAATCTACATATTCAAAAATTTAATTATATTTTCAAGTTTAAAAAGAATTTCGGATTGTATTTTTCATAAATAATAGTTATAAAACTGAATTTTACTTTATTTTTATTTGTGTCAGGTAACCAAAAAAAGTTATATCGTTTTCCATACCTACAAACTGAAAGAATATTTAAGGAAATAACTTGACAAATAAAGTTATAATTTTAGTGACGTAGAAAACAAGAAATATTAAAGCACCTATTTATATGAAATAAACTTGAAGACAGGCCTGAATAGCATATCAAACCGTAAAAATGAGTACCCCAACTTCTGTTAGTCGTTCTTGTATGTTGTATAAGTTTAAACTCAAAACAAAGCTGTGCATGAGGCCCAAAAATATGCTAGGCTTTTAGAGAATGTTCTGCTAGTGTTTGCAGTTCTCAATGATGGTTTAAATGAATGAAGAGTCGCTTGGAGAGGCTCCACGTGAAGGATAATCATCTATCATTGATGACGATAAATTGAAAACTGTAATTGAAATCGATTCGGATGAAACATGCCAGGCATTGGCATAAAGATTCAAAGTCAGAGACAAAACTATTTGTGTACATTTACATCACCTTGGAAAAGTGTACAAGATCAGCAAATGGATACCACATCAACTAACTATTGCAAATGAGCAGCATCCATTAACTGCATGGAATTGTTTACTCGTTACAAAATAACCCATTTCTGGACCACCTATTGCATGTGATGAAAAGTGGATCTTTTACGTTAATCTTACGATTAGTATCCAACGATCATGTCGTTGGATACCCTACGGATGCTGTGCCACAGGCCTCCAAACCCAGTACCCCAGTACCCATCAGCAGAAGGTGTTGTTGGTTATATGATGAACAGTAATGGAATTATTCACTATGAATTGTTACTATCTGTTCAGACCATTAATGTGGACGTCTACTGTATCCAAATACAGCAGGTTCATGAAGCACTTGCAACAAAATGCCTTTGTGGCTCACTAGTATTGGCTTTCTCTTCTCACAGAATAACGCAAGACCACATGTCGCACATGTAACCTGTGACAAGATTCAGTCTTGGATAAAAACTTTTTATGCACTCACTTCAGTCTCCTGACATTAGTCTTTCACACTACTACTACTTTTTAAACTTTGACAATCGTAAACGGAATGAACAGTTCGAAACAGGTTGTGGTAAAATCATTGGAAAGATTTTTCACTTCTAAATATCGCGATTTTTACGAAAACGATATTTATAAGCTTGTTTGTGTATAAGAGTATAAGATTATTGCGTGTGAGGGAGGATAACTATTTTCATAAAAAATTGGTTTCATTCTACACTGGTTCATATTTATTTTCTACGATAGAAAAACGACAAAACTTACTTGGTTACCTGATATTTTATTTATTTTATTGGTTCTACACTATAAAATTATATAAAATATGAATTTAAAAATTAATATCTCATTTGAATCTTTAATATATTAATGTGAAATATAAGTTTTATAATGTATATTATATAAGGTAATGTACAGTGTATAGAAGGTTTCTCCTAAACATAATCCAGGTTAATAGCTCAGAAAACACTGTCAAATTCATCATTGGTACATTAGTAAATTCCTCATAACCTTCCATCAAAAACGAGTAATATTATCTTAGCTTCTATTGAAAAAAAAACTAAATATCTAATTGTTAAATAATACAGCAGGTCGAAGTTAGAAAAAAATAAAAAGGGAGGGCCACGTATTCCAAAATATGTCGGTAAGCAACAAGAAAGAATAAGAGGAACCTTGCAATATTTGTTATGTGGGACTAAATAGAGGTACCAGCGAAGGTTATGGGATGTGTCGTCCCATTATATACACTACATGCGTATTTGTTACATATCCTCCATACGTCCATCCGTAACTGTTTTCCAATACAGTACTTGTGTACTACAATTACGAACGAGCAAATGGATCTCAGTTTGGTGAATCGTCACATAGGTGGTCAGATAGGTCTTGATAAATAAAGTTATAATTTTAGTGACGTAGAAAACAATAAATATTAAAGCACCTATTGATATGAAATAAAGTTGAAGACAGGCCTGCAGTTGACAATTTTCTCCATTATCAGATCACTATCTAGAAGCTCATTTGTTTTGAAGAATGCAATCCACCTATTTGACGATTCACCAAACTCAGACAGATCCATTTGCTCGTTCGTAATTGTAGTACACAAGTGTTGGAAAACAGTTACGGATGGACGTATGGAGGGTATGTAACAAATACGCATGTAGTGTACATAATGGGACGGACATATCCCATAATTGAGATGTGTCCGTTTGTAGAGTAAAAGCATTTACTGTAATATTAGTTTAATTTCCATTTTGCTATGTAATTTCATTTAATAAACTCCAGATTTTGTTACTATATGTACAGCACTTTTATTAAAACTAGACTTACCAATGACGTTTTTGGCTACGATTATTTACTCTTTAAAACGTATTAGTTTACGTCTTAAAGAGTAAACTCTACCACTTATATTAATAAAATACAGATATTTAGTGTTAATGTAATGTAGATAAATTTAAATATCTCTGTTGTAATCATTAAAATATTAATTTACAAATTACATAGGCTATATGTAATTATTTAAATTGAAAATAAATTTGTTTTTAATCTAGATAAAAACACTAACCGAATATTTTCATTTTATTAATTAGCTAACGTTCAATGTTTTGGAGCAACTACTTGCTTTCCATTGGTATTTGGTTTTCCAACTGTATTGATGTCACTTTCTTTGAGTAAGATTCAATATTTTCATTATTATTTATTTCCTAAAATAATTTTAGCAGTTAGAATATAGCCGAAGTATTAAAATTCAAATTGACATTTGTATATATATACTCATTGACAAAAAAAGTTACTCATCAAAAAGTAGACTTTGGAAGGAAACGAATAAATTTTATTAGTGCGAATGAAATGACGATGGTAATAAGTGATTATAACATCATAGCAAGAAGACAATTTCCTGTGAAACAACTATGCAATTTAAAAGAATCTTTAGTTCTTTGTAGGACCTCGTCTTGTCTGGATATTTATGGCAATACGGTTTCCACACTGAGGCATATACTCGTAGGTACATACCGTATACTCTCCTATGACAGATTTACTTATAGACGTTGCAACTGCCACTCCAGATCCTCATATTCATAGATAGTCGAAACTGGCAAGTGTTCCAGAAATGTTCGATGGACGCCGAATCCACAGACCGGACAAGCCAAAGAAATTTAGCAATGTGAAAGAGACAATTTTGTGAAACCCTAGCTGTCGACCATTATCTGGCCGGAAAATGGTTGCGGCTTCGGGTGTTGTCTTGCCATGAAAGGCAACATACGAAGCCACAGGATTTCCTGAACGTACCACTGTACCGTCAGTATCCTTCGTATCATTACTAGGATTGACTAAGTGTCATAAGAGAAGAATCCCCAGACTAGTACGCCAATAGTAAGAGCAATATGCTTTTCAACAGTAAAAGGGGATTGAAACGTTCACCAGTGGTCTAGACTAAATTATGCAAAACGTTGAAATCAAAAGTGATCGTCCACTCTCAAATAAAACCGGAATTCGTCGCTAAAGACAATGCGGCCCATCGTGGGTTCCACTATGTCCTCAGTAGGGTGGCTGAGTGGTGAGGGATAGGGCTTGACATATAAGAAACAGACTACTTCCGAAAAATTTCTAAAATATTTCAATCGTCCATATTCGCTTCTGGTCTCACATTCGCTTCTGGACCAGAGCCGGTGGTAATGGCAGAACTCATAGTAGGCTAATGGTTGTGTATGTAAATTTGTGTAACTAGTCGCCTCCAACGATACTGCAAGAGACAGGGTACTGTAACGAGATTTCCATCTGTCCTCGGTTAGTGGACAAAGACGCCATTGCAAATGTTCGGGCTTGTCTCATAATGAGACGATCGACTCTTCTGGTAATCTGTCTGAAGTCTCAGATTTCTCGAAGAGCCTAAAACTTTTTATTTTTATTTTTTAAGATTTCAGATGTTTTGGTAATATACTTGACGTCTCCTTTCGAATATACTGTTTCATTTTCTGCAACAAGTCTGCTTCTATTAAAAATTAGTTAATTACATTTTTTTTAAAGTTTTTGTATGCTATTTTTCATTTAAAATACAATAATTTGAAACAAAGTATATATAAATATGTTCAAAACTAATTTAATACAGTTCCTTTAATACAGCTTTAACATAGAGAATCATAAAATATCTTAATTAAAACGTTAATTCATAATCTAGTTATAGATATAGATTGTTAAGTGAAAAATATTAAGTATTATATATTTCGGTATGTATTTTTAAAGATTTTTTGTTAACTTGAATCTTTATTTTTAACTTTACAATACAATAGAGCACTAAGTAGACCAATTAAGAAGTTAAAATAGGAAAAAAAAAATCTCTCCATTTTCAGGTTTTATTCTTAAGATGGCTGCTGAGAACGTTCGATTAAATAATTCTATTGTTAAAGAAGTGGTTTAATAAAAAGAAAGTTTTTTGAATTTCACTCTTGTGTATTTTATTATCAAATAATATTGCATTACAACTTGTATTGTAAAATAATTTTCCCAAAAATACACTAAAATTTTAAATAAATTATACAGACTCTGTACATAAAATTAAGTAAAATTTTATTTAACACGATATGTTTTATATATATCATCTCTTTGTGATTTATTTTTCATGAATTTAATGTTGTATTATAAGTTACTATATAAAATAAGTATATAACATGATTATAGCAGAAAAATATAAATATTTAAGTTTAACGTTAATAAAAAAAATAATTTTTTTATTGTTTAGTTACATTTTTTAAATGCAGGAAAATTCTTTTTATAGTTTTCTATAAATAGTAATTTCGTCTTTTATCGTATTCTAATGTAAAACAGGAAATATCTGTCAATTTTTCATCTTAACTTATAAGTCGTAAAAAGTTTATACAATTTCGAAGCAATTTAGTATGAAATACATTAAGATAATATATATNGGCACGGAATAGTTTATCCATAGAGTCTTCGTATAAGTTACCTGTATTAAACGACCACCTGTGTAACGCGACCGCGGGCATCGATTTTTGGTCCGAAACAACATACAACAACTGTAATAAGCGACCACTTTCGCGAATATATCTGGTCTAAACTATTGTTCAACAACGTTTTTCCCCTCCTAATATAATGAATTAGTCTAAACTCTCGTTCAAACCCATCTCGGGCACTTCTCCACCCTTGAAATTAGGTTCAAGAGTTAATGAATTAGTCTAGCAACAAAGGAAATTCATTTCAGTTTGCTCGAAATTCTCCGATAAACGAAAGAAATGCAAAGTGCTGTTAGAAGATCGTATTAAAGTTATAACAACAGCAATTAGCGGCGAAGTTTAACTTTGGAAAAATGAAATTTATTTTACCGTAAACCTACAGTATTTTCCTTGACGGTATAATATATTGTACACGATACAATTAATCGGCTGATCTCATCGTTTGNTAACTTTGGAAAAATGAAATTTATTTTACCGTAAACCTACAGTATTTTCCTTGACGGTATAATATATTGTACACGATACAATTAATCGGCTGATCTCATCGTTTGATAAAATTTGTTTTTATTTACTTATCTATTTATTTATTTTGAAGCTCGTGTACAGTACATGTGCGATAAATAGTTTCTGTACAACCTACTTCTGCAACCTACCTTATTTTCCCGATATTTTAAGGAAAATAATATCCAAGTCATTTTCGCACACGCAAAATATTCAAAAAAACATTAAACGCATTAATGCAAAACTCAATTTTACAGGCAACCTTCCTTTTTCGATTCCACAATGACAATCGCGGAATGTAATGAAATCGTACAATGACAAAAAATAATGAAATCGTTTTATTATTATTTAATATTTTTTCTTATTGTACTTAAGAAAATATTAAATATTAAGAAATACAGTATTTTTAAAGTTAAAATAAGATTAAACTAGCGAATACCAAAACCAAAGTGATGTAGAGATACAACGCGCTTGTATATCGATGACGTAATACACGTAACTGAGGAGAGAACGAAAACAATCGAGTTGAATTAATTAAGTAGGAAAAAAGAAAGTGTGCATTACAATGGAGAAAATACGACTATTGTATTAATGTTTAAAATATTGATATTAAATCTGTCTTATAAAATCACGATGACTCCCGTAAATCGAGTTATCATATAAGAATAAAATACAATACCAATATAGCCCTATCGTTGAAAAAATTCGCTTATATTTGCTCACCTCGAGTTTTTCTTAGTAGAAATGGCTAAAAAGTGCGCAAAATACGTACGGAAATACGGTATTACATCACCACCTGTATTGGACGACCACCTGTCTAAAAGACCACTTTTTGAAGGAACCGTGGGTGGTCGCCATAGACAGGTTTTACTGTATATGCAAATTAAAATTTGAACAAGCTTTCATTTAAATTTTCTGATTCAAATGTCCTATGGATCTGATAATGGGATGGAACAGTCCGGAAAACATTTAATCTAAAAAAATTTTGGTTCCCTTAGTCTGTCCTTCCTTAATCTCGAGAATGGTGTTA
>NW_019384535.1:958592-973155 GCF_000671375.1 Centruroides sculpturatus | reverse complement strand
ACTCTTCACATCCAGATGTCAGTGATTTGTTTTTAGAGTGAGCTTTTGCAATTCGGGGATTCCCCTTGTATTACTTTTCAATAAAATAAACTGAATTAAGTTTGAATACAAGTTTATTTTAAGCTTTTATATGAATTTCTTTCAGACATTCGAAGTAATTTATTAAGCAGCCTATTTCTTTTAATTTCTGCAAACTTTTTTATGCGGTTTTAAGTTAATTTTAACTCGTTGTTTTGGTTTTATGCGATTTTAGAAAATTACGGAACATATCCCTACTTTTTGAAGGCAAGTAAAGTCATTTTTTATGCGAATTTTTTATATGCGCTTTTCTGTGGAACGTATCCACCGCATAAAACGAGACCTTGCAGTATTTCTTTTTTAAAATGTGATGTCCCGAGATCAATACTACGTACGATAATACCTGGAAAACTAAAAACAAATTATTATTATTATTTTTTAAGATAAATCGTCCATCTCTGGGTAAGTTAGTCTGTCGAAATATTTTGTTTTATGAAATTAAAACAAAAATGGAAGTAAC
The DNA here is from genome assembly GCF_000671375.1 of Centruroides sculpturatus. Taxonomy (NCBI): domain Eukaryota; kingdom Metazoa; phylum Arthropoda; class Arachnida; order Scorpiones; family Buthidae; genus Centruroides; species Centruroides sculpturatus. The sequence goes on along the minus strand of NW_019384535.1, from coordinate 972,617 downwards.
AAGAAAAATTTATTTTAAATTACGTCAAATTATAAACAACAAAAAATTACTAAGCAATTTCGCAATTCTTTCAATATAGAATATTGTCAGTATAGCTTGAGACTTCCTCTTTCGCCGATTGAGCATGCTGGTGATAACATTCTTTAACTGTTCTGTCGAGAGGAAAGTTCATTTTTGACTAATTGTATCTCGAAGCTCCTTCAGTGTTCTTGGTAAAGGTTGACAGGATGAAATTCGTCTCTTCCAAACGTCCTGTGGGATTTTAGGAAATTTTGGTGATCATTTCATGCGACAAATACGTTTGTTTTCAAGAGTCATTAACGAGTGCAAATATTATCGTTCAAGAAAATGAAATCTGCACCCATAGCACATCCGAAAAATCTCATATGTGGGATTCATAACTTCAGATGTAGATATGAAATTTTGCAAAACATGGAGTTCTTGTTTTAGAGTTCTTCTTAGATTTTGTTTATTTATGTATTTGTATTAATTAATTAATTAATTGCTTTATCTACGATTGGATAATTTTGCTTAGGTTTTGAACATGAATCTACATATTCAAAAATTTAATTATATTTTCAAGTTTAAAAAGAATTTCGGATTGTATTTTTCATAAATAATAGTTATAAAACTGAATTTTACTTTATTTTTATTTGTGTCAGGTAACCAAGAAAGTTATATCGTTTTCCATACCTACAAACTGAAAGAATATTTAAGGAAATAACTTGATAAATAAAGTTATAATTTTAGTGACGTAGAAAACAAGAAATATTAAAGCACCTATTTATATGAAATAAACTTGAAGACAGGCCTGAATAGCATATCAAACCGTAAAAATGAGTACCCCAACTTCTGTTATTCGTTCTTGTATGTTGTATAAGTTTAAACTCAAAACAATGCTGTGCATGAGGCCCAAAAAATATGCTAGGCTCTAGAGAATGTTCTGCTAGTGTTTGCAGTTCTCAATGATGGTTTAAATGAGTGAAGAGTCGCTTGGAGATGCTCCATGTGAAGGATAATCATCTATCATTGATGACGATAAATTGAAAACTGTAATTGAAATCGATTCGGATGAAACATGCCAGGCATTGGCATAAAGATTCAAAGTCAGAGACAAAACTATTTGTGTACATTTACATCACCTTGGAAAAGTGTACAAGATCAGCAAATGGATACCACATCAACTAACTATTGCAAATGAGCAGCATTCATTAATTGCATGGAATTGTTTACTCGTTACAAAATAACCCATTTCTGGAGCACCTATTGCATGTGATGAAAAGTGGATCTTTTATGTTAATCTTACGATTAGTATCCAACGATCATGTCTTTGGATACTCTACGGGTGCTGTGCCACAGGCCTCCAAACCCAGTACCCCAGTACCCATCAGCAGAAGGTGTTGTTGGTTATATGATGAACAGTAATGGAATTATTCACTATGAATTGTTACTATCTGTTCAGACCATTAATGTGGACGTCTACTGTATCCAAATACAGCAGATTCATGAAGCACTTGCAACAAAATGCCTTTGTGGCTCACTAGTATTGGCTTTCTCTTCTCACAGAATAACGCAAGGCCACATGTCGCACATGTAACCTGTGACAAGATTCAGTCTTGGATAAAAACTTTTTATGCACTCACTTCAGTCTCCTGACATTAGTCTTTCACACTACTACTACTTTTTAAACTTTGACAATCGTAAACGGAATGAACAGTTCGAAACAGGTTGTGGTAAAATCATTGGAAAGATTTTTCACTTCTAAATATCGCAATTTTTACGAAAACAATATTTATAAGCTTGTTTGTGTATAAGAGTATAAGATTATTGCGTGTGAGGAAGGATAACTATTTTCATAAAAAATTGGTTTCTTTCTACACTGGTTCATATTTATTTTCTACGATAGGAAAACGACAAAACTTACTCGGTTACCTGATATTTTATTTATTTTATTGGTTCTACACTATAAAATTATATAGAATATGAATTTCAAAATTAATATCTCATTTGAATCTTTGATATATTAATGTGAAATATAAGTTTTATAATGTATATTATATAAGGTAATGTACAGTGTATAGAAGGTTTCTCCTAAACATAATCCAGGTTAATAGCTCAGAAAACACTGTCAAATTCATCATTGGTACATTAGTAAATTCCTCATAACCTTCCATCAAAAACGAGTAATATTATCTTAGCTTCTATTGAAAAAAAAACTAAATATCTAATTGTTAAATAATACAGCAGGTCGAAGTTAGAAAAAAATAAAAAGGGAGGGCCACGTATTCCAAAATATGTCGGTAAGCAACAAGAAAGAATAAGAGGAACCTTGCAATATTTGTTATGTGGGACTAAATAGAGGTACCAGCGAAGGTTATGGGATGTGTCGTCCCATTATATACACTACATGCGTATTTGTTACATATCCTCCATACGTCCATCCGTAACTGTTTTCCAATACAGTACTTGTGTACTACAATTACGAACGAGCAAATGGATCTCAGTTTGGTGAATCGTCACATAGGTGGTCAGATAGGTCTTGATAAATAAAGTTATAATTTTAGTGACGTAGAAAACAATAAATATTAAAGCACCTATTGATATGAAATAAAGTTGAAGACAGGCCTGCAGTTGACAATTTTCTCCATTATCAGATCACTATCTAGAAGCTCATTTGTTTTGAAGAATGCAATCCACCTATTTGACGATTCACCAAACTCAGACAGATCCATTTGCTCGTTCGTAATTGTAGTACACAAGTGTTGGAAAACAGTTACGGATGGACGTATGGAGGGTATGTAACAAATACGCATGTAGTGTACATAATGGGACGGACACATCCCATAATTGAGATGTGTCCGTTTGTAGAGTAAAAGCATTTACTGTAATATTAGTTTAATTTCCATTTTGCTATGTAATTTCATTTAATAAACTCCAGATTTTGTTACTATATGTACAGCACTTTTATTAAAACTAGACTTACCAATGACGTTTTTGGCTACGATTATTTACTCTTTAAAACGTATTAGTTTACGTCTTAAAGAGTAAACTCTACCACTTATATTAATAAAATACAGATATTTAGTGTTAATGTAATGTAGATAAATTTAAATATCTCTGTTGTAATCATTAAAATATTAATTTACAAATTACATAGGCTATATGTAATTATTTAAATTGAAAATAAATTTGTTTTTAATCTAGATAAAAACACTAACCGAATATTTTCATTTTATTAATTAGCTAACGTTCAATGTTTTGGAGCAACTACTTGCTTTCCATTGGTATTTGGTTTTCCAACTGTATTGATGTCACTTTCCTTGAGTAAGATTCAATATTTTCATTATTATTTATTTCCTAAAATAATTTTAGCAGTTAGAATATAGCCGAAGTATTAAAATTCAAATTGACATTTGTATAATATACAAATGTCAATTTGTATAATATACAAATTGACATTTGATGATTTTTATACAAATTGACATTCAATGAGTATATATATTATATATACTCATATATTCAATGAGTATATATATTATATATACTCATTGACAAAAAAAGTTACTCATCAAAAAGTAGACTTTGGAAGAAAACTAATAAATTTTATTAGTGCGAATGAAATGACAATGGTAATGACCATCATCATAATATCAGGCTGCAATTTTTAATTATATTTAAATTTATTCAATTTAAAATATGTACTCTGGATTTCAAATTAGTAGGGTTTAGCTCTCCTGTACATGATACTTTCCCTGATGACAACAGAGTCATGTCGATCATCTATGTAACTCCGATCTGGGGAAAATATTTGAAATAAAATCACGTAACTTCCTGTTTAGACCAAAAGTTAGTATATATTTAAATTGGTGTCTCCTAAGCTTAAACTTTCCATATCTGGGCTTGTCTTTCATCTATCTATCACATAACTCGACAGTCTCGATGGATAGACAGCCGAACAAGTGGCAATTGTAGAGACTACGTTTCTGTCTTGCCACAGTTTAGACAGCGTTTTAATTCGAGTAGGAGACGTCACGTTGTTTGTACGTGGCAAAGTTCAGATAAAAATGGATATTGTTCCTTTAATAAATGTCGTAAGCAGGACGCATCAACAAAATTATTCATTAATTAATTGCTCGGATCAGAAATAATATAATTAAATACTTTAAATTTGTTTTAAATGTTCCAATTCCGATATTCAAACGGGTGAAGATTTAAAACTTTATTCGTAATTCAAGTATCATGTCGATTATAAAACGTGAATGCATTTCGGAGTTGTGAGAATACGGGCGAGGGTTAGCCCTCTAGTCGTCGAGTTGGTAAAACCCGCTCACTTCGTCAGTGGATGGCTATTCGATACATTGTCGTTGGGATTGCAAGATCCTTCTGACGTCAGGACCTGACACCAGTTAGGATAGGATTAAACGCGTCCTAACTCGCGATGATTCCGATCTATTCGATTCACAGAGCTCAAAAATTAAAGGAGGGCTGCTAGTCAAGTGGGAAGTGCGATGAGTACGTCGATAAGGTGTCCAATATTCCGAGGAAGACAGGTAGACAGGTTAACAAATAACAAAATTTATATATGTATTAATTCTAGAGTACAAAATAACCACAAAACACACGACTAAATACTAAGCGTAAATACTAGGCTCTAGGGAAATCGCTCCCGTTCTAGCTACGTGGAAAGAGAGAGAGTTTACAAATGTTCTAACAAAACACAAAATACTTCTGAGAGAGATGTAGCTCTCTATTTCTATGGAGGAATATATGGCGATCGTCTAAGCATTTGGCGGGTGAGTCTTGGTCTATGTCGTATTGCGGATCGAGTCGAAACTCTCTATGGCTCTGAAATTGGCGAGACCTGAGACTGCTTCCATGGGGATGTCCGCTCTGGCTGAAACCGTGGGGGAGTCCGCTCTGGAATATGGCGAGGCTGGAGCTTTTGGTGGAGTCTGCCCAATATAGCGCTAAGGATGTCCGATCTGAGTTCGAGCTCCTTTTATCCTCCTGTGGCCTGGGAAAATGATCAGGTAAGCGGATGTTTGAAGACAAAGTTGCAGGTGTGAGGTCATAGGGGATTTGGTGATGACGCTAATCTGTCATTTAAATGGAGCTGATAGTATAATATTTTGTTCGAGACCTGTTAGATTCATTCTGTTTACTCGTTCGAAGATTGACTTTTCCCTCTTTTATCAATAGATTGTTATAATTCTTTAACAGTTGTTGATGAAAAGATTCAATCAATTTTTGTGCGATGTTTTCTCAACGATCGCGATGGAGAAATAGGCTAAAAATTTCCTTAAATTAGAGCAAAAGCAGGTCCTCCATCTCACAGAGTCATTATTGTTATAAGTTCCATTTAAGAACGTTCTGTTAAATACTAACAGAAACGGGTAGGAAGAAACATTGTGTTTAATGGCTTTCAGATGTTGTGAACAATGTTCTGTAAGGACACAGAGTGTGAGGTTCATAGAAAACTTTTCCTGAGAATATTTCCAAGCTTTTCTCACACAACGGAAAATGGGTTTGGGGCCGTCGGGTATAACTTTATGGAACCAAGAAGTCGGTGGCTCCAAAAAGTTTGGAAATCACTGGTTTAGATGGCGCTCAGAAATAGACGAACGTCGCCTTTCCAACGCATTTTAACCCGCGGTTCAGCCAGCGAGCATTTAAGTTAAAACTCCGTCTCTGCAATCAGCCATATAAGTCTACAACTTTTACAAATTGCAGCTCAATAACTGATTTAAAAAATGTCAGAAAACGACGATTTCTTAAGAAACAATTTGAAGAAACCTTTAGTAGCTTGTAAGGCTCTTGGATACATGTTGCGTGGGATCGAAGTTAACGAAATGTTTAATCGTTATTGGAATGCAATTTGAAAAACTGTACACCTATAAATTCCCACTGTTGTCTGTCTATTTATCTGTCCGTCCGTCCTTCCCTAATCTCGAGAATGTTACCAGAAAAATGAAAATCGAGACCAAATATGGAAAGCATATTGAGAGAATGTCCAGAATAACTGTATCAGAACTTCCGCTCTACACCGAAAATCATGTGAGTTCTGTTCAAATTTTTCCAAAAACAGAATTTTATACTCTGTTGTTATCAGGAAACGTGTGATATACAGGGACAGAACACTATTAATTTGAGATGGAAAGCATATATTTTAAATCAATTAAAGTAAGAATAAGATAAAAAATTGGATCCCAGCAGTGTGACCATGTTACAACAAAATAATTGTTAGTTGGTATTTACAATAGTTTAAAAACTTATAAATAATAAAAAACAATATAATTTTCATAAGTAACGCGAAAATAAAACACTACACTCAAAATTATGCCTTTTGCCCATTTATTATAATTAATAATATAAAAGTTATTTTTTAAATAAAATCCCCTAACAGATGGAGACAGGCACAATTTTAAACTTTGCTAAAATGTTTCTTAAACATAAATATTTCTTTACTGGATTTTTTTCTTTAGAATCTTGTTTAATTCTTTTATTAACACAATAATCAGAATTTTGATAAACGAATTCATTAATTTACAGTACAGAGAGTTTACAAATCGTAGAAAATTTGTAGGCTTATAAATATTTCAAAAAACAGATGCAACTTTTATATGTAATAAAAGTATTTTTTTTCAGTAATATTTGTAATTGGCTATCCAAGTTATAAAATTAATCCTCCCTCCAGAAATATGTTATTTGAAACTTTAAAATGTATAACCGTAAGTAATTTTTTTTTACTCTTTTGTAATTTCTGCTGTGTTAACTAGTATTTACTTTTATCGTATTTCAAACAATTCTTAAAATATTTTTTATTTTGTTGTTATCTTTAATACTGGTCACATGCTTAATTCTTAATTTAATAAATAGTTCAATAATTATTATTTTTCGATTTCGATGACACCCACAAAGAATAAAATTTAACGCATTTTCCTAATTACTGGCCCAATGGACATAAAATATTCGAGAATTTTTATTGTGTTGTGTTTACATTAAAGCATTGCATTGTATATGTATATTGTTCATTGTTTATGATAAAACTGCACATGAAGAAAGATATATATTTTCTCATTTTTAACTCTTTCAACCTTGAAGGCACTAAGAAAACTTTTTTTGGCAATAGCCATAACAAATTCCACCAGGCTCACAATGTAATGAGGAACGAAATGATAATGAAACACTACTGAGGATTCGATCTCGGATCTAAAGCAGTAGACTGACACCCAAACTTCTAAACATTGAGTCGTTATTCTTTATTTTTCTTTTGTAAAAATTATACAAAATTTGTTGCCTTCTGTAGGCGTTCTCTGTAATACATCCTTAATCGCTTAAATTTATTACAGAGCACCACAAATTAGGAAAAATTTAGTTTGCCAGTATCTGAAAATACCTTAAATATTTTAAAATGATCTGTTTGTTGTATTACAAGGCGAATTTTTAGTGTAAAAAATTAAACATTGTCAATTTTTCGCTTTAATTCTCTGTAAATTTCATGTTAACTTTTATAGCATGCTGTTGTTATGAAATTCAAATTAAGAAATAAAATACGAAAGAAGCATTGGTTAGATTATGCAGATGACAAATACGAAGTAAGTTAATGTCTTGTTTTCGAAACATTACTGACAATTGAAAATTTTTAAAATATTTATTGTTTATTTCAGAAATGCGTTATTTCTGATGTGAAAGATCTGATTAGCGATTTGTTTCTACTGTTACCTCTTCCGGTGTTTTGGTCACTGTTTTTTCAAATGGTAATAATAATATTGTTTTCCAAATAATATAGAAAGCCAAGCATGAAACAAATATATTACACTATACAAGATAAATAAGTTTTAGAGCTGAACGAAGTAGCCATACTTTGTCAATAATTCAGATTTAATAATTGACAAGATTTAATTTGATTATCTTTGTTTATTCCAAGCTTTTATTTAATACAGTTAAACCTGTTTGTATAGAAAAGAATTGGAGATAGACAGGTTTCGAGATATAGAGGTTCCTACACATAAACTAAAATAGGTTTCACTAGAGCAATAGCAAGTACAGTACATAACTGTATTAGGTATAAATAAAACATAAGGTTTTGGGAAAAATTATTTAAGATAAACATAGAAAATACATTGAATTTATACTGAAAATGTAGAGGTAAATATACATTTCGAAATAAACATGTTTGAGGTAGAATTGAGGTAGACAGGTTCAACTGTATATTTGAAACAAATGCATCATATTATGTAAAAAATTCAACATAATAGTTTTTCTATATTTAAATTTTCGTTCAGAAGTGGTTACAGTTCTTAAATTATTTTAGAATTTATTCTAATTATTACTAATATTACGTTAAAATATATATTAGCAAGCCAATATTCAAAACAAAGTATAATATTTCTATATCAAACTATTAAATCGAGTTTAAAATATCTCTGTAGTACCAATTTCAATTTTTGATAACTCGTCCTTTCTAAGTGTTCAATATTTAGTCCGATTATCTCTCGAAATTGTTTTATTTTATTAAAGCATACAACACCACTTATTCAATTTAATATTGTAATAAGTCTCTGAATTCTTTTTGAAAATATTATGAAGATAGGTAGGTAGATAGAGAGTGGTCATGCGTCATGTCCTGCGAAGGGTCGGACTTAATGAGAATTTTACATGTTGTTAAGATTTACAGTCTTATCTAACTATATAAAACTGAAAAACCGGATTTTTTATTTCTTTTTTTCTATCACTGTATGCCAAAATGGCCACTGGAGGCACCTCCTAGCTATTATTTAAATTAACAATAAATTCAGTATATTATTATTTGATGCGGTTTTATGAATTTTTGGCTGTTTTAGTAGTGTACACCATGAGAAATTCAGTATATTATTGTTTTTATTTGTAATAGGAATTTATTATTTATACCACGGAATGACACCGCTGCTGCTAGAACGCCTATTAGGGACGTCCCTGGCTACTAGAATAGAAGGATTAAAAGTACAAAATAATTTAATAATCTTAATCTTAGTTGTTGTTTTTTGCATGGGCAACGCCGGGCTCATCTTCTGGTTTTTAATAAAACTCATCTCTAACCTCAAATTTACCATTTTATAATAATTAAAAATACAAAAAATTTTATAACAAAATTCATAAAATATGGAGCTACACACAATTTTATTCATTTATTATGATTAATAATATAAAAGTTATTTTTTACATAAAATGTCATAAGTCAGAAAATTTACGTAACTAGTTGCTAGATTTTTCACTTTACATCAAAATACAGTAATTCAACTTATATATATATTATGCTTGCAAATAACATTACGTGGATATAAAATTATTAAATTTTTCGCATGTCTTTGTTGTTTTCCAGCACATCATTAAAAGTAAAGATCTTATTTAATTTAAAACATGCTTTTCTAAATATATTTTTATATATAACTACGTGAATAAATGACACATTTGCTTTACATTTATTTTCAAAACACTCTGAAAACTTCTTTTGTGTTTTATTTAATTTCTTTTTCTACCAAGGGTTCGAGTTGGACGTTGCAAGCAAACAAAATGAATCAAAACGTAGTAAGTATTTTTGCATAATAAAATTTTTAAACTTTAAACAATAATAATCAATACTACCGCTAAATATTAAACTATATAAAATAATTTAATGTCGATAAAACGACTTTAACAAAATTATCTAAAATAATTATTAAAATACTGACTTGTAAGTATATAATAATAAATGGATTTTAAGATGAAATTTTATATTTACTTCGAATTTTTGCCAAAAATTAATAAAATAAAGTTTTTTTTTTATTTATGTTTATGATAATTTCTTGTAATTAAATACATTTTCACAATATATTTTAAAAAGATATACAGTAATGTTTGTATAAATGCATGTCAATACAAGAATAAGTGTTCAAGAATAAGACTTACGAAATATTAAATATGTACACAATGCAAATTGTCTAATATGAACCAAACTGTGTCATTGGACTGCAATTTTCAAATTTCAGACATAAATTTCCATTGGCGTCAGTTTGTTTCTCTACCTGATTGTTTTTCCTTAATCTCGAGAGCGAATTTAGATAGATGAAAGTGGAGAGCGGATATGGAAATCTTAGGGGAAGTTGGACTTGATTAATTGAGTACGAACTTCCGGTTTGATCCAGAAGTCACGTTGTTTCAATTCAAAATTTTTTTCCAGAACAGAATTAGATGACTTGTATGATTCTACTATTAACAGGAAAAGTATCATGTACAGGGACAAAACAATACTAAAATCGAGAGGATTGTGACAAAAAATTGCAGCTTAGCATTGTGAAGATGTCACAATAAATAATTGCTCATCAACTTATTCTGTGCAGTTATGCAAATACAGTATATGCAAGTACTAAATAAATTAAAATATACAAGTTAGTCACTAAAATATCTAACATCTAATTTAACATTAAAATTCATTTGTATGTAGAAAAGGACTGGCAGAATTACAATTTTATAAAAAGTAAAATACATCTGGATACGAGTCCAATTTTGCTTGCCATGTCTAATCAAGCAAATTGTCTCTGCAATGGAAATAGTTGTTCCTGGTGATTAGACATGGCAAGCAAAATTGGACTCGTATCCAGATGTATTTTACTTTTTATTAAATTAAAATTCATGTTTATGCAATTTAATTCTTTTAAATTAATTTTATATATCAATATTTAAATTAATATTAACTTAATCGTTTTTTTCTTTCTTTCAGTTAGGTTTTGATATAAAACCCGATCAAATGCAAGCATTGGATCCAATTATGTTTATTATTTTTACACCTATATTCGATTACTTATTATACCCAGCATTAAGCAAAGTTAATCTTCTCACTAAGTAAGTTATAAATTTTTGAGTCCATTACTGTAGTTCAGGGGTAGGCAGTTTGTCAAGTGAGAAGAGCCAAATTGTCATTGAAATAGTATAACAAAAGTACCAGAGAGCTGCATATATAACGCGCACTAGACAGACGCCCCCTAGTGCGCGTTACATGCATTCCATGACAATAATAAATTCCTATTACAAATATACTGAATTATTTATATTGTTATTGGCTATTGGCCAAATGAATAATAATAATTTATACTGTTAATTTAAATGTGAGAAATACGACACACGACAGGGGTGCCTCTAGTGGCCGTTTTTGGCATAACGTTACACGGACAGACACGCGTTCAATGGGTTATGTATATATAGATATGCTTCAAATGCTGCCACTCGCACGCGACTCATATTAATCAACGCGAGTGTCGTCGTGCGGACAGGCTAAAGAGTGGTAGAGAGTATGCCGTACGAGTCGAAGTTTGTTCGGTGGCTCTATCTCATAAATTCATAAGTTATGTGACTGCGGTGAAATGAAGTGAGGTGAAATTGGAATTTATGTTCGAAGAGCCGCAAACATCTATGCAAAGAGCAGCTAATTCCGACCCCTGCTGTAGTTAAAAGTTCATTTCTCATTAAAGGATAAATACAAAATTTTATTTATTATAGAAATATCTGCTGATAGGGCAGCAATTTGAAAAAATTGTAGACCTATAAATTTCTGCTGTCTGTCTTTCCTTAATCTCAGGAATGGAGCTAGAAAAATGAAAGTCGAGACCAGTTTTGGTAATTGCATGGATAGAATGATCCGATTAACTCTATACGAACTTCCGATTTGCAATGGAAGTCACGTTAATTTAGTTAAACATTTTCCCCTAAAATAAGTTAGATACATGGCCGGCAGGACTCTATTGATAGCAGAAAAAGTACGATGTACAGGAACTAATTTGAGGTGGAGAGCATATATCATATATTTTAAATTAAATTAATTAAAATATGACTAAAAATTACTTGTTAATAATTTATTTTATACTAGTAGTCTGGTCCGCCCCCTAGTGGGCGTTCTAGTCATTCCGTGGTATGAATAATAAATTCATATTAATGGGGAATGTTTTCCCCTCCCCACGGAGGAGGAAAATTTATTGCCCGTGAGAGAGGGTATTTATTTCCTCCTGTTGGGAAGGGGTTAAGAATCATTAGTACAGTGGCGCGCAGCCAGATGGCCGAGCGGTCAAGGTGGCAGCCTACCGCTCTGGGGGACCTGGGCTCGAATCCGAACGGGTCGAAAAATCCCCAGGAATTTTTCGGGAGGTGGTCTGTTTGGATATATCGGGCCCCATCCCTCACCACCCAACAGTCCCATTATGGGCCTGGCCGAACCCATAATGGGCTTGCAAAAAGAGGCCCTCTTAGTGCGCACAGGGCGGAAAAAGTTTTAAAAAAAATGTACAGTGGCGCATCTGAAACGGGGGGTCGAGGTTCCCTGTCATTCATGAAAGGAAAAAGAAACAAAAACACTAAAAAATGTTCCAAAAATCATTTGGGGAGCAAACCCAGAAATTTTTCGGTGGGTAGTGTGTCTCGTATACGTTGAGCCCGGTTTTTATCACCCGAACGCCTAATTGTGGGCCAAGATGAACTACGGTAGGCATAGTAAAAGGCCTCTTACTGCCCACAGGGTGGGCTAAGAGAGGCGATTTTTCCATGCCTACCAGGTGTTTAGTACATACCTAAGAAAATAAAAATAGTCCAAATACACATTTCAAATCATATATTGATCAAAACTGACGTGTTTTTCTGTTTTCTATTTTTATAGGCCTCTTCATAGAATGGTCATAGGAGGTCTCTTCGCATCAATGGCATTTATAATCGCCGGATTTCTGCAGTTGTCCATTGAAGTAAAGCGTCATTCAATTCATAATATAAATTATAATTGATGCTTTATTTTATATTTCTGTGTTACATTAAATGTTATTATATAACAGCTATAACAAAATTCAATTTACTAAAATAATTTAATTTTTTTTTTCTAGAGCAACCTCTCCTCTCACATTCATCTGAAAATTATTAATGAAAGTCCATGTGAAATCAGTTTAAAAGTACAAAGTTTATCTTCAAATATTACTTTCCAGGTAACTCAATTTAAATTCTCTAGTTATTTAACTGATACTACTTTTAATTAATTTAATTAATTAAGAATACTGATTTTAAAAATTAAGAATACCATTTATTGTTTTATTTTATCATCTAATCCTTCATTATTGACACTGATAAAGGTGAAATATTATTTCTTTCTATAGGTGGATAATAACAGCATTACTGAAACTGATGTTCAAAACTTACATTTAAGTAGTTTACATCTTACATCTTGTAAAATATCAAAACCGTTTATTTATTTTATAAATATGGAAACCAACGAAACGCTAGATCTTCCAGAATATGTAAGTACATCTTTTTTTACAGTAAAATTTAATTGGATTTTATAAAGTACCCAAATACAGTGGAACCTCGCTTAACGAGACTATTTCGTTCCAGAATCTTACTCGTAATGCGAAATACTCGTTAAGCGAAACAATTTTTCTATATAAATTAATATGAAATACAATAATGCGTTTCCTGCCGAAAAAAATACTTAAATATTTTATGTATAACGTTTATTCAAAGAAAATTATACAATATACAGTGGTGCCTCGTATAACGTACGCCTCGAATAACGGACGCTGCGAATAACGGACTTTCTGTTTGGCCGTTACGTGACTCGAGCAACGGACTGGCTTGCGAACAACAGACTTTCTGAGAACAAGTGCGAATGATGTTTCCACTCTTTTGCCGTTGCCAATGACAATCTGCTATTTTTATAATATATTAGTACAGTATTATTAGAATATATTATTAGTATATCTGAAATACAGAGCTCCCGTTGGGATTCGGCTTGCTCCCTTGTTTATTACGTACATCACCTCAGTGCAGGGTATTTACATCTATTCAAGTGTTATGCAAATCATGGCTTCTAAAATAACAGAAAGGTGATTTCGATTGAAATAAAACAAGAAATCATCAGAAGGAGTGAAAGTTGACACGGACTTCCTTGTCAAATGGGGAGAGGTTCAGGAGTTTACCAACACTCACTATGCAAACAGAGCTGAGGCCAGCAGGATCAATGATCTCTACAATGACACC
>NW_019384535.1:955381-957832 GCF_000671375.1 Centruroides sculpturatus | reverse complement strand
TTAAAAAAATAACTGTAGTAAGAAAAACAAATGAAAAATGCGAACTAATGTAACGTCGTATGGTGAGATTTTGTTCGTATCGTGGAGCAAAAATATGTTCGAATTTCATGTCGTATCCTGAAAATTTCGTATGCTGTGGCGTTCGTAACCTGAGGTACCACTGTATTAAATTTAATACGAGATGGCAGCATAACTGCGTACAACATGCGATAACATGCATACATGCATAAGTACAACATGCATAAGTCAATACAACATGCCAAGCGATATGCCAAGAATTTGGCATATGGCTTGGCGTGTTTATTATATCACGTGCTATTGTTGTTGATGTTTATATGTAATATGTCTGAACATAAGTTTGAAAAAATGTGTGATCATAAGTGACACCATGATGCTAGCGGAACGAGTGCTAAACACGGACTGATTGAGCATATGCACAATCTGGGATATTCCCTCTCGTCAGTCTTTATGATAAAGGTCGCTCGTTAAGCGCGTCATTTTTTACAATTTTTGCTCGTTATGCGAATTACTCGTTACGTGAGATTCCGCTGTATATAAATATAATTAATTTAAAAAGAAAAATTTAAATATACTGTATAATAACGTTTCTTGAAGTCTAACACAAATTTCCATTGCAGAATAATACTTTTTCTCTGGAAACTGTTGGCAGAAACAGAACTGTTTTATATCTTAAACAATGGAACGGAATTGAAAAGTGAGTACTATTAAGCACTTTATACTTTTTCGGCTGCATTTTGAAAAAATTGTGAACCTATTAATTTCCACTGTCATCCATCCATCCCTCTGTCCGACTGTCATTCCTTAAAATTAATCTCAAGAACGGAGTTAGGTAAATGAAACTCGAGACTAGATTTAGAAACCGAATTAAATTAATGGAAAGCCTCGATTACGTATAAAGGAACCTCCGATGAAAACCGAAAGTCATGCTATTTCAACTAAAAATATTTCCCTGAAAGGCGTTAGATGGATGACCAGCACGACCCTATTGTTAAAGGAAAAGTATGATGTACGGGGACAAGCCACTATTGATTTGAGGAGGAGAGCATACATTTTAAATTAAATAAATTAAAAGTAAGGTTAAAAGTTGCAACCGGCATTGTGACGATGTCACAATAAATAATTGTTAGTTTAATTTAAAATATAGGTATATGCTCTTTCCCTGAAATTAGTATTGTCTTGACCCTGTACGTCATACTTTCCTGTTTGCAATAGAGTCGTGCTGGTCATCTGTCAAACTCCTTTTAAGGGAACATATTTTAATTATAATTATCAGTGGCGTACCGTCATTGGAATCGGTGGAAGCGCCGCTTCCCTAGTATTTTCCTAAAAAGTAAATACGTATTGCGCGATTATTTTCATATAATTAAAATTAATATTTTATTATAACCGCATTATGTATCTTATTACAAATTTCTATAGTACATTTGAAAAAAACGACAAAATTGCTACTTTATATTCGAATATCAGTGGCGGAATGGAAGCACTGTATAGTTAGCTTCGAAACAGCCAGATTATACTCATTCGCGCATGCGCTTGAAAGAGCACTAACCTAACCCGGTTTAGCTGATGGAACTACACACGTATAACGCTTCCAATTATTCTATCCAGGACCGGTTCTGGGCTGTTAGCCGCTTCCTGCTAGATGTTTGGCCGTCCTCGCCCCGTTATGTGAATCACGAGTAGATTTATAACTTAACCCGACCGATAAGAATTTACTGGTATTTTTTTATGATAGGTCTGTATAGTTGACAGGATTTTAAAAAAAACCATTAAAATATTTTATATTTTTATTCCGCTCTCCCATCTTATATTATTTACGGATTTTTATGTTAAACCGAACATACGAAATATTACGATTTCGGATGTTCCATCTTTAAGGGGATATAGGAAAAAACGTGTACAATCCTTGTAAAATGTTAAAAAATTAACCGTTACTTTGGTAGAATCATTTACAACTAAATTTAATGAATGAGAGAAATGCACGAGGTACAGAAAAAGCTCTATAATTTATTTTCCTTAAATTTACGATTTATGTATCCGTTATCATAAAAATTTGTCTTTTCACTTTTTTCCCAAGACTAAAATATTCGAGTACAAAGTAACCGGTTTCGACTTATTTCTACTTAACAAGTACAGTCGACCCCCCTATAAGATATAGATACGTTCCATTCTTTAGGAATCCGATTTCTTACGAATCCTTCCAATCACAACCCGACACGTGTCAAGTTTACGGACTACGGCTGTTTGAAAGATTTTCTTCCATAAAATTAATCGATTTTAGACTAATCCTACTCAACATTTCCAAAATATGTATATTTTTGAAGGGAATAATCCGTATAAACTACGCTATAAACAAAAAATTGTAGGATTACTTACCGAGTGTCACCATTCGACATCGCCATTGCTCAACATTGTTTTCGTCGCGGAACA
>NW_019384535.1:893758-954632 GCF_000671375.1 Centruroides sculpturatus | reverse complement strand
CAAGACCGTCTCTGATTCCATCCACGAGCCACTGGTAGGGAGCAATTTTAACTAGGTGGATTGTTTTAATATTTAAAAAGTAAAGACTATTTTATGTTATTTTTATGTACGTTTCTTCACAAAACTATATTCATACAATCGAATATTTTGTACCAGGTATGTATAATTGTATACCCATCACACATTTTATTTGAACAAATAAGTTTTTATAATTTTATTTTTAATTTTAGCCCTTATATTATGGCTAGCGATTTAGAATATAATTATGATATTCAAAATTTATTTCAAAAAAGTTTTGGCTCAAGACCATAGAATGAAAAAATTATTAAAAGAGAATGACCAATGCCTAAATTAAATATAAATATGTCAACAAAAAAATTTATTTGACATTTTCACGATAAAATTTATGAAGATGTAAAATGGCTTTGTGGTGCATAAAAATACAAAAATTGTTTTGTTGGCCTTGCCTACTATTTTCGAATGAAATTAGTGTGTGGAATAAGAATGACTTTGACGATTTAAATAATTTGAGTATAACTGGCAAAAGACACGAAAATCGTAAATCTCGCATCGATTCTTTCTTAAAATTGAAGCAATTTGAAAATCAAAGCGGAATAGAATTTAACATTAGTAAACAATATAAAATAAGTATTAAAAATTATAATGAAGTTACGGCTAATAGATATAATATATCTAAATTAGTAGATGTTATCGAAAAAAGAATTGGTATTTAGAGCGCGTAGGCAATGTATTGAATCTAATATAACAGAAGTAATTAATTATATTGAACTTGCTTATTTATTAAGTGCGTTAGATAATCCATTAATTAAAAATACATTTAGAGAAGTCTACGGTTTTTATTGGCTTATCGAATAAACGAATACGAATGGACCTTAGACAATCACTGACTGATTGCCCCTGGAAGTCGGCTTCTTACAGAAACACAGCTTCCCTATCATCAAATGTCACGGCACGCCACTGATAATTATATACGAACTTTCGGTCTGGATTCCGAGCTCCTGTCTCTAGCTTTCCATGTCTGGTTTGCCTATCATTTATTTAACTCTGATTTTGAGATTAAAGAAGAACAGATAGGCAGACAGACAGGCGACAGTGGGAATTTATACGTGTACAGTTGTTTTCAAATTGCATCCCAATAAATACATAAAGCAAAAACAGCATATTTTTAACGCACTGCATAAAAAATATTTTCCTGACGCTTTGAAATGCTTCAGTTATGACAATTTTTTCGCAGTCTTAGAAACATCAAGTTCATAACCGAAAATGGAATAAATTACGAAGTTGAAATTACTATTCATTCCAATAGTAACTTGGTAATGTTATTTTTCTATAACGTATTAAAATGTTTACTTCCGCATTTAAAGGATAAGTAAATAATATCAATATAAGAAATTATTTTATGTTTCAGAGCCTTTCATTTACGAAAGTGAATAGTCAAATTTCATTTTCTATTTTGTTACAAGTACCCCAGTATTTTCTTATGTCCATTGGGGAAATTATGTTTTCCGTTACAGGAGCATCGTATTTCTATTGTCAGGTAAAGTGAATAATTCGACTGCTAATACGTGAGTTAAAGAAAATACAGGATGTCACAAATTAAACTTGACGTTCCCCAGCTGGCTACAGAAAAAGACTTTGAAGATTTAAATAATTTGAGTAAAGCTGGCAAAAGACACGAAAATCGTACATCTCGCATCGATTCTTTCTTAAAATTTAAGCAATTTGGAAATCAAAGCGGAATAGAATTTAACATTATTAATCAGAAAGTCATGAAAGTTTGTGATTGCCTTAATGAAATGATGGGAAATTTTGTAAAGCAAAAATAGTAAGTTCAAGAAATCACCACTAGACAGCGCTTTTTAAGCTGAAATAGTGGCATATTGGCCTGCAATATCCCCAGACTTGAATACATGCGATTTTTTGCTCTGAGGCTATCTCGAAGACTTGGTCTACCGTAGAATAACTTCTCTGTCAGACCTTAAAGACAGCATAGTACGTCATGTGCGTAACATTTGAAGGCATACACTGCATGCAACAGTTCAACATGCTGTTTTACGTTTTCAGATGGTAGCAGAAAAGAGTGACATCCTCTTTTGAACATTCACATTAGTCAGGTAACTTGTGGAGCTCATTGTTATGTTCTGTATAAAGCTATAATACGCAGCATAGTGGTAGTTTTTGGAACTTACTTTTTTGCTGTAGGAAAAGTTTCCATCATCTCACCACGGCATTCTCAAGATTTCAAGACTTTCTGATAAATAGATTTTGCTATAGTCAGCTGGGAAATGAGACACCCTGTACATCAAAGTAATCTTTCTGTAGGCACCAAAGTCTATGAAATCTGTAATTCAAGCGTTATGGATGCTGACACCTACGTGTGGAAATTTGTTGGTTATGATTATTACTGAGATCAAAATATTTGGAAAGCAAGTAAGATAAATATTTTTACTTTTTAAATTTAAAAAAAACTATAGATTTTTAAACGTTTTCTGTAAAATTAAGTAATCTTTAAATATTCAAAAAGACTTATTGTATAATTAAATGTTAAAATTTAGCATGAAGTAATAACGCTTTAAACAGTGTTACGTAGTTAACGAACACTTAACCTAAACGAATCGCAATCCTCTTCCGATCTTTTTTTTTTTTTTTTTTTTTTTTTTTTTTTTTTTTNCGTGACGTCACAGTTCGACCAATGGATCGCTTGATCCTAACCCATTTTATAGTTCTGAACGCATCATAAGTTGGCAGTTGTCAGCGGTGAGAACAGGGTACCCAATGCCCTAGGGGTTGCAATAAACAATTAACTTATATATACTAATAAAGCACTCTTTCCCTAAAACTGATTGAAATGCGGTTTAGTCTGGTTTGACACAACAGTCAACTTAGGGTTGGAAGGACTATATCTATCTCAATTGATTTATGTTCTATGTTAATGAACAATATTAATTCTATGAAAGGAAAAATACCCCCTTCCCAAAGATCTCTGAATTTTTGGATTCGGAAATTCGAAACTTGGTAAAATGCAAAAATTCAGGGGTTTTCTCTGCATGTATATATGGATTTCTGTTTATATAGATATGTTATATAGATTTGTGTGTGGGGACACGATTTTATTTACCCACTTTAAAGCTTCATAACTCATGGACTTTTTGGTCGAAAATTTCTGAAATTTTGCAGGGAGTTTTGGGTATTAGGGGAATTGATGCTATTAAATTTTGGTGGCTGAAGGTCGAGGAAATGGAAAGATTGAGGGTCACTTGTCATATCTAGATTAGGGTCGGACTTACGGAAGATGTTATTAGTTATTAGCTTTTACAATTTGTTTTTACAAAACTGATTTTTATCCTTAAAATAAGGTCTTTTGCCATTTTATAATAATTAATAATATAAAAAATTTTTAAATAAAATCTCATAACAGATGACGCCCCAACACAATTTTAACTTTTTTCCTGGGAAAGTTAGCTGGAATTTTTTATGTAAACATTTAATCTTATATAAGTTATTTATGTAAAATATATATATATTACAAGACTACAGAATAACTCCAATTAATTCTTATATTTTTGTTATTTCAGTCTTACGAATTCTTTTTGTACGCAGTTCTAATGGCAATAGCTATGTTGATTTTCTTCATAATGATGTATTGCTCTAAAGGTACAAAACACGTTCGAAGAAATTCCGAATTCCAAAGGGTGAAATCGGAAATAGTCAAATTATCATTGAAAACAACAGAATCCTGATTTACATGTGAATTTGAACCTGTACAGAATGTTTCATGTTGCAACATCTTCATTCCGTATTTTCATAATGCCGTGTAATCAGTTATTGGGCCGAAATTTGAAAAATTGTAGACCTATAAATTCCCACTTTCATCTCTCTGTCTGCCTTTCGGTAATCTCGGGAACGACGATAGATAAAATAGATGAAAGTCAATACCAGATATGGAAAGTTAATGGCAAGAGGCTCTGATTAATTAACTGCATATGAACTTTCGGTCTGAACCGGAAGTCACGTGATTTCAATTCAAAAATTTTCCTCGGAACAGAATTATATAGATAACCGGCACGACTCTGTTGTTATCAGGAAAAGTATCATGTACAAGGGCAAGCCACTACTAATTTGAGATGGAAAGCATATATTTTAAATTAAATGAATTAAAAATGGCCCACCAGTTGCCAAGCGGTTCCGTTCCCTGAACACTGGGAGTTCGGTCGTGGGTTTGCGCCGCGCTAGGATAGACTGGCTACTTGGAGTTTTCCGGGTTTTCTCCATATCTGTAACACCTGAATAGGGACCAGTTTTTCTTAAAAGACCTCCCGGAAGTCATTATTTCCCTTGCGTAACACTACCATCCAAAGCAGGCAACGGGAAACCACTCTGGTACTAACTTTTCCAAGCTTTCCGAAGAATCACTTGGCTCAACACTGATCACTAATTAACTCTGCGCCAGGTGCTCACTGACGTCAAAATCATCTGATATGGCATGAAGAAGAAAAAATTAAAAATATGATTAAAAATTGCAGCCCGGCGTTGTGACGATGTCATAATAATTTTTGTTCGTTTATAATGATAATTAATTACGAATAAAGTGCGAGTATGTACAGTATTCATAGTTACATTAGAATGAATTTCACAGATTGCTCATATGTGAGTTCATTAACCATAAATTGATTTAACTTAAATTTTAGGAAAATTTGAATAAATGAATTTTAGTAAAATTATATTTTCAAAAAATAAATTTGTTATAACTAATGTCTACTGATACAACTGTTTTCCTCTATTTTTTATAAACAAAGAATAATTTTTATAAATTATTTATTGAAACTTAAAGTGTAACTACTTGTATATATTCATCACAAGGAGAAATATAAGAATCATTAGCAACTGAATTCACTGTATTTAATGTTAATGATAAAAGCATGTTGTATATTTAACAATAAACTTTAAATAGTTTACTATATTTCTATGATATATATAATTTAATTTCGTGTTTAGGATAAATATTACCTGTGATTTCTTGGGTGATTTATACTTTCAATTTTGTGAATCTTTTTGTAGTTTAATTAAACATTTAATTTTAATACATCTTAATAAAATTTTAATTTATTTTAAATGCTCATGCAATTTTATTTTATTAATTAGTAAACAAATATATAAATTAATTTTTTTATATATTCATATATTAAATAACTAACTTATTACTTCCGAAATTCATAAACAGTAAAATGCAACCAAAAAATTAAATTATTAAATATGTTTTAATTGTACACTATTTATACAAAAACTTCATAATAATTTCATCAGAATAATTTTAATTTTTTACTAAAGCCTAGTGTCCTATATATATAGGACGGTCCATTTCTCAAAATGTCTGAACCGAATGTGACCGAACAAAGTACAATTAAATCCATGAATATTCTTGTCTCGTTTTAGACGTACCATTTTTTAAAATATTTATTAAGCTTAATTTTTCGTTTTCTCTCATATTACTTCATATTATCAACGTTTTTACGCAGAGTCAGGGTGGCGATACTTCGAGCCTTAGGCAAAACTCGTGACCCGGTCATTGCCAATGAGAAAATAAATTTATTTAGTGTATTCATATAAAAGCATAAGAGTTATTACACTACAACTATATTCACTTTGTTCGCTAACCATTTAAATTTAATTAAATATAAAGGAAAAACATTAAAAATATTATTATGAGCTCCTTCGGTATCCGGCCATAAACAAATATAATTGTATTGTTTAGCTAGGCCTGTTTTAGGTACAATTTTGAACACAACCTGAATAAATTTAAAACAGTACAGAAAAATGGACAGGGTGAAAAAGTTGTCAATTTGTGTGTCTGTTAAATTATGAAAAATACACAAATTATGTACGGTTCAAACCTTTAAATATACAGTAAAATTTCACTTCACTTATGTACACAATTTTTGGTCACAGGTGCGGTTATAGAAAACTACACATAGAGAATTGTAATTTGAGTGCAACACTTAACTATACTAATTCAACTAAAAGTTTACTACACGTTTAGGTAAACAAAATATAAAATAAAACGAAAAATTTTAATAATACGGTACGTCCTTTGCAATATACACTAGTTTACACTTTTATACACAGTAATGTACTGATAATACAGAGTAATATAATGAGTAGTACAGTAGAATATTGAAATACAGAGTACAGTCAATGCAACTTGCTTGTTGTAGAGTTCATGTAGCTTCTGTATAGTACAGCAATATACAGATTACTTAGAGGGAATATGTTTATGATACAGTAGTAAGGATTTATTGAAATATTGTATATTAACAGGAAAATTGAAAAGTTACTAAACAGACGTCAGTAAATATACAGAAATGCGCAAGTGTCAGAAAAAAGTTTCAATAATTAAATTGACTTTTACATCAAACTAGTCCATAATTGTTTTGTTGCAAAACATGTATCAGTGACTTAAATAGTTAAACTTTTAAAAATACAAACACATTTTGTATCCAATAATTTAAGTATCTGCAATTGTCATTTTTTTTACTAAATTCTAAGATATATTTAATTTGTGTAATATACATAAAAATTATTTTATTTGATGGTCATGTATGAGTGGGAACTTGGAAAACGGCTCCGAAACTAAAGTGTGAGAATTCTAGTGTAGCGATAAATTTTATTTAAAGTTTGTAGAATTTATAATTTAATGTAATATTTTAACGCTAAAAGTGACACATTTGTCACCTTTTGTGGAAAAGGGTAAAAGTAAAACTTCCCTTTAAACAGATGTTATCACACATCTCCGACAATCATCTGTTCATCTGAGTTAGGACAAATATCCTGTTAGACAATAGAATATCCCGTCAGGTGTTATAAATCCAGAAACCCGATAGGAGGGAATCTGAGATAAAAAGAAGTCAAATTTACGATATCAGGAAGACGGCTCTAGAGGAGAGAAGACCCTGTATCCGAGAGACGGCCATAGAAGTAGAAAAGGCATAACTCCGGCAAAATACATGTCCAACTCCCCTCCTCCAGGCGATTCCCGTCTCCATATCCAAAGGCCGAATCAACCAGATTAGAGGTATCGTTATTAAACTCTCTTATATTTAGAGGTGTAGTTAGTTCATTTAGTCGTTAGCTTATTTTCTTTATACTTCTTATATATATATTAAATTCTGTGTTTTGTAGCTGCTCCTGTCGAATCATTCAATTTATAAGGACTCCGATCGAACTTAACTGCAACTTCCCTCCTCACTCGAATAATAGCCCTCCTAAACGCCATCCAGTGACATCGTGAGCGGATCCTAACGACTCGACGATTAGAGGGATAACCCTCGCAAGTATTCTCACAAAAGCAACAAAGCTCAGTTCTGCTTAAACAGGTTTAAACAATACGTTTAGTTTAGAAACACGAGGTTTTCCGATTTTGTTGCTCACGTAAACGAAAATAAAAAGTTACTTCAAGACACTCCTATTTTGGCCACTTAACCAAATAGTGACAGGGCCATCAAGATGAAGTTTAATTCGTAATAAAAATGGTGTAAAATTCTGGAAATTTTAGAGGTCTCCACATAAGCCAGATGACCACAAAGCCAGGTTTTATCGTAATTGTCTTTTGGTTCATGCTATGTCAGTAATGATTTTCTTTTATTTCAATGAAATTTGACTAGCAGCCTGTAACATACTGTTAAAGATGCATATACGTATAAATATAGAAAAGTTAACAGGTTTTTTGACGTTTCATTTGTTGTAATTCTTTCAAATTAGAAAACACGGTATTCACAGTCTCGAACATCTGAAAAAGTTCATTTGTAAATTAAAATATATAACTCGAAGTAAATGTTGTAATAGAAAGACAATAGATTACCTGAAAAACTGTCGTTTTACTAATGACAAAATCCAGACATTCCAGTCCTTTTCGAGGACCATCAAGTAGTTTTAACATACAAATCAGCTAAATATATACGATTAAATAAATACGCAGATACTAATTAATTTATATTTATATTATTTTCAATATATTAGTTGACGAAAGTTTAGTTACCTTCAATCTGTCGTTTGTAGTCAGTCGGAAAAAACAAAATCTTTTTAATTCTATTAAAGGAGACATTGCCTGAAATGAAATAACTTTAAATCAGAATCATTAAACGATAAATTAACGCCTAAGAGAAAAAATAATGCATTCTAACCATAACAGAAATTTTCGAAAAAATCTGCATACCAATTTTTATAATAATAATGATAATTATCAAAACAATTATCACATGAACATCTTTATAAATGTATGAAATTATGTAAAGAGTGAAGCTGAATAAAAAAGTCGCCGCATAATACAAAATTGTGGAAACTTTACTAAACATATTATTGAATTCATCAAGCTGGATACAAACTTCTTTGTAATTGTCGCGAATGCTTTGAAGAAATTTACTGATATTTCCATTTCGTGGATGAAATTCGGAAATATCTCTTGCCAAATCTTCAAACTTCTGACTTATGATTATTAGCAAAATCAGCAACAAAGCTGCAAAAATGTCACAACCATGAACCAAGAAGTAATATACATTAATAAAAAAGTAACAGAAAGCAGCCGTCATCTGATTCGTAGATTTCGCTATAAACCAAAAGGAACGAAATGCGTGAATGATATTCATATAGATTATTAATCCAATATAAACTGTAACCGCACAGTTTATGTTAAATAACTGTACTTTTTGGATTCTCTTAATTTCTCTCGAATTGAAGAGGCCGAAATTAATGCCTCGTTTCTTCCTTTCGTTTAATACAATGAGAAGAAATATAAGAAACATGGCGTTTTGGTAAATAATGTGCAAACCCAGAGTGATTAATCGATTCTTTCCAAATATATCCAAGTGATTGATACATAAATGAACCGAAATTGATTCGGGTAAGAAAACCATCAGATACAAAATAATGGTACCCAAGAAAATAATCAAAAGTATTATTGTTTGATGGAATTTATGCCAAAAAGATTGTCGATTCTGTCGATGATTACATCTGATTACGTTATTTATACCGATTAATTTGAGGAAATTAATCGTTGGAGACAGAACTTTGCAAGCGCATCTATCGATATCCGAGAGTATTTCCACCGTCGTGTCCATGTCTATCTTTGCCAAAGCCTTTCCTCTGAATGTTACTGATGATAATATCACCTGCAGAATTTCTCTTGAATAAAAATACATTAACATGAATAAGAGCTACGTTTAACCAGGCTAAGTAAAAATAAATAATAATACAATATTTTCCATTTACTATATGCAATAGCAAACACTTACTCTTTTGTTGGAAGTTTCTTAATTTAACTTAATGCTTTCTTATCTTACATAATATAATTGTAAATTAAGTATAGTTATTAATCTTTCTTAAAATGACATATTGAGCATTTGTTTCCTAAAGTATATCCATTAGTGTTTCGTGTAGCGTCCTTTAAATTAGTAACTGTACTTAATATCGTCTTTTCATTTATAATAAAATAAAACTATTGTAAATTTTATTTTATTTTCTATAGCAAAAATATATGGGCTGCAATTTTTAACCATATTTTTAATTTATTTAATTTAAAATATATGCTCTCCACCTTAGATAAGGAGTGACTTGCTCCTGTACGTCATACTTTTTCTTTAACAATAGAGTCGCGCCGGGCATCTATTAACTCTTTTCTATGGAAAAGTTTTGAACTGAAATCACGTTATAGTTCGTATATAGTTAATTGGGGTTCCAGCTCCAAAGATTTCCACACCTGGTTATTTTTCATGTATCTAACTGAGTTCTCGAGATTAAAGAAAGACAGACAACGGACAGACATATAACAGTGGAAATTTATAGGTCTACAATTTGTTTCAAATTAAAGTCCAAAAATTCGGTAATTAATTTTGAACTGTTCTCTCTATTTTTAATTATTTATAATTAACGTTTCCTTTTTAGTTATACACCAGGAGTAAACGACTCAATATATCGTATTTAAATTTAAATTAATAAAATAATTAACATTTTAATGAATTAATTAAAATTTTATTTATTTTTAGAAATCAATTATATTTAACAGAATTACAAGCTTATGCTTTGGCCTTAATCAATTCTTTAACAGAAGAAATGTTATAGCACGGTTTTGGCCTTCTAAGATTTTGCAACTGCCTCAAAGTCGAAAAGAAGGAAATTCCGTTTTCTGTCAACTGAAATAAATTTAAAAAATCAAACAAAAATTTAAAAAATATTAACATTAACATTATATTATCAATATATACAAAAGCTTACTTGGAGAAAAGTGACTTTGGAAAATGTAAAATCTAAACATTCCGGACCTTTTCTTGGCCCACTTAATAACTTTAATGAAGAAATCAACTGAAAATAAAGTTAATTATTAAAAAAGACGTTATTTTATACAAAAGCAGGACGTTTACTTACTTCTAATCTTTCCTTCATACTGATATTGAAGAAACAAAACCGTTTCAGTTCTATCAAAGGTGCTATTGCCTACAATTAAATTTAAAGAGTAAATATTGTAATTTATAATAATATAAATAAGCAGAATTAATATATACATACCTTTTCGGAAATTTCAGCCATTATCAAATTAATTATACATGCAGCCAAAACAGCGCATAGTAATATAAGTAATGAATTAATCATAGAGTACACATCATCGCAAAAATAAATAATTATGTATAAAATTAAAGATATAATGGAAATCTCACCGCAGTAAATGATATTAAATATATGTTTGGTAAAATTATTTACTTCTTCTAAACAAACACAACAATCTTTATATTTTTTTCGTACATAGTTAAGAAAGTTGCTAACGTTTTTCGTAAGGGGACGAAATTGGGAAATTTCTAATGCCAAATCTTCAAATCTCTCAAAGACAGTCGTCATGACGATAATAATAAAAAACATAAATATTCTAGTTTCATCTAACAGCAAGTAGTTAATATTTATGAAAAAATAACATACAGCAGCAGTTAATTCATTGGTGGATTTGGCAATTAAACGATAAGAAAATAATCCAATCTGAATATTAAGAAACACAAAAACTGCAATGCAGGCTGAAGAAGAAACGTTTATTAATGTTAATTGCAATTTTTTAATTTTTCTTATTTCTTTATTGTTAAAATAACCGATGAAAACTCCATTGTTTTTCCTTGAATTGTATACGGCAGACAAATATGCCAAACTTAAACAATGCTGATAAACGATTAACAAGACTAGAGTCGTGAGTTTGTCTTTTCCGTATATTTCTAAGTGATTATAACATATATAAATGGCTTGAGATTCGGGAAGAATCAGCATCATATACAGGAGAATGGTAAATAACAGAAATACAGTTAACACGAAATTTTGATGTAGTTTACACGAAAATGGTACTGTAAAAGAATGGTGATCGCATTTGATAAAATTTCTTATTCCTATAAGTTTAAAAAAATTTATTGTTGGTAGTAAAATAGTACAACAGCAATTGTCAATTAGAAGCTCCGTTTGCATAGTTAGTCCTCTTTTTTGCTAAAGTTTAAATATTTTAAAAATAGCTGATTGGGCTGCAATTTGAAAAAGTTGTAAACCTATAAATTCCTACTGTCTTTCCTTAATCTCGAGAATAGAATTAGATGGATGAAAGACAAGACAGGATGTGGAAACCTTAGTGGCAGACAGTCCTGATTATCTGTATACGAACTTCCGATTTGTACCGGAACTTACATTATTTCAATTCAAAATTCTTCCCTGAAAGGTGTTAAATAGATGACCGGCACGAATCTATTTAACACCTTAAACGAAAAGTATAATGCGCAGGGGCAAGTCACTACTAACACTACTAATTTTAGATGGAGGGAATATATTTTAAATTAAATAAATTAAAAATATTATTAGAAATTGCAGCCCAACATAACTAATTGCTCGTTCTCATTAATAATTTTCGAAAATGCACTTACTACACATTAACATAATTCGAGATGTAATTCTGCTTATAAAGCTTAGAATAAACAATGAAAATTACTTCAGATACAGTACATTATGTATATTATACGTGATTGCTAAATCTTTATGAAGTTAATGAGCATAGAGATGAATAATGGGCACGTGTCTTTCTGAGGTAGCTAATTAAATTTAAAAGTTTAATAATATTTACTTTCAGTGTCCTTCGTCTTTTTAGTGCTTTTATTATCATCATTATATTAATTCCTTAATGTACTTTGCACGTAAATATTTTTATTAATATTAAACTGTTACATGTAGCCATTATAATAATGGATATAAAGAGACATTTTATACTTAATGAATTTATATTTTTCGCTTTAAATTTTAGTGTCTTCTTCCTGTTAGAGAAAATTAATAAAATTTCAAATTTATAATTGCAGTATTATTTTTTAAAATTCGAATTAATTTGAGTTTTAATATATTTAAAATTTTCCACATACAATTATTCTCTAAGCATCTAATTGTTCGAATAATTCTCGACCATTTCCAAAAAGCCACTAACTGTTAATGATAATACGTTTCAATGGTATTACGAATATATGCAATTTATTAAACATTAATAAAGGAATAGGTGTATATTATAATACTTAACATAAGCTAATACTTCATAATAACATTAATATTATTGGGCTGCAATTTTAAATAATTGTAGACCCTATAAACGCCCACTTTTATCTGTCCGTCTGGCAGCCTATCTTTCCCTGATCTCGAGAACGGAGCTAGATAGATAAAAGTCGAGAACAGATATTAAAGGCGTAGGGATAGCAAACCACAATTAACTATATAAGAACGTCTGGTTTTAAATGGAAATCACGTGATTTCAATTTAAAATTTCCTCCAAAACAGAGTTAAATAGACGACCAGTAGACACTGTTGTTATCAGGAAAAGTATGAGTGGAAAATCGAGAGCATATACTTTATTTTAAATCGAATAATTTTAAAATATAATTAAGAATTGCTGCCCGACGTTGTCACAATTATTTTTGCTCTTTTCAATACACATTCACTATTAATGCTCAAACGCTTCAATGATCCAATACTATTTTCCATCATTTTCAATATTAGAAAATTCCTTATTTATTTAAAAATCGATACACGAAACACTATTGGAAGTACATTAGACAAAAATTGATCAATATAACATTTTATCGAAGATTAACAATTATATTTTATTTATAATTGCATTATGTAAGGTAAGAAGGCATTAAGTAAAATTAAGAACACTTCCAATAAACGAGTACATGTTTATATTAGTATCAATGTACAATATTCTACTACATAATTCATTTGTACTTAATCATGTCAAACGTAGCCAATATTCATATGCCTGTTCAATAGTGTTTACATTAGCATACCATAAATAAATTATACTTTTACTTAGCATTTTTACTTAGCCATTGCAGACCTAATTTATATATATAATCGAGAAGAGTTGGTAATAATAATAATAATAATAATCAGCGCAGAGCCCAAACGGTTAGGAGTTGAAAGTTGACATTTGGTACACAGTTAGAATACGTCACGAGAACGCACACTAAGAAGGAATTTTTCGAAATTCCTCCCCACGGGGGAGAGGGACAGGATTAAGGCTTAACACTTCCATAAAATGGAAGTGTCAACAATGGACATGTTACGTAACAATAGAATTGTTAAGAGAAAGCGACGTGCAAAACGCAGATGCAGTTTCTTCGTTTTTGCGGGAAATCGAACTATTTTTAGATCCATCTAAAAATTCTTTAATTAGTCTGGAAACAGGGGGGACCCTATTCTTGCATTCTGTGAAAACGGGTAAGGTTGTCTATAACGTAAAAATCTTAATCTTCGCTATCGTTACTTTTGTCCGAGCGATGCCGAGCCTACCTGCTAGTTATTTATATTCGTGTACTTTATTAACGAAATAATACTAAGTAGCTATTATCATCAGAGCATTCAGAGCAAAGATTTTATATAAAGATAGACATGGACACAACGGTGGAAATACAATCCGATGTTGAAAAATGCGCTTGCAAGGTTCTGTCTCCAACGATTAATTTCCTCAAATTAATCGGTATAAATAACGTAATCAGATGTAATCATCGGCAGAATCTATATTCGTTCTGGTACAAATTCTATCAAACAATAATACTTTTGATTATTTTCTTGGGTACAATTATTTTGTATCTGATGGTTTTCTTACCCGAATCAATTTCGATTTATTTATGCATGAATCATTTGGATATATTCGGAAAGAATCGGTTGATCACTCTGGGTTTGCACATTATTTTCCAAACTTCGACACTTCTTGTGTTCATTTTTCTTTTACTGAACGAAAAAAAGAAACGTGGAATTAATTTCGGCCTTTTCAATTTTAGAGAAATTAAGAGAATCCAAAAAGTACAATTATTTCTAATAAATTTTACAGCTACAATATTCATTGGGGCAATAATCCAAGTAAACATCACTCATGCATTTCGTTCCTTTTGGTTAATAGCGAAATCTACGAATCAGATGACGGCTGCTTTCTGTTACTTTTTCATTAATGTAAATTTCTTTTTCCTAAATGCTTGTATAATTTTTGTTATTTTGTTTCTAATTTTGCTAATAATCATACGTCAGAAATTTGAAGACTTGGCAAAAAATATTTCCCAATTTCATCCGCGAAATAGAAATATCAGTAAATTTCTTCAAAGTATTCGCGGAAATTACAAAGAAATTTGTATTCACCTCGACGAATTTAATAATATATTTAGCAAAATTGTTGCAACTTTCTATTATGGAGCGATCTTTTCATTCAGTTTTACTCTTTACATAATTTCATACATTTTGAATCCTTCTGACATTTCATATCCTGTAATATGGGTTCTGTTGATTATCATTATTATAGCATTCATTTGTATTCGAAACATTTCTGAAATTTCTGTTGTGGTTAGTATGCATTATTTTTTGTATGATGCAATAAATTATCCCTTCTAATGTATATTTATTTAAAATTGTTTAATTTCAGGCAATGTCTCCTTTATTAGAATTGAAAAGATTTTGTATTTTCCGGCTGAATACAGCCGATAGATTACAGGTAAGTTAAACTTTTTTCACCGAATTTTTCAGAATAATATACTGATTAAATAATTAATTTTCATACGTCTATTTAATTTTATTTATTTAGGTGATTTGTTCGTTAAAACTACTCGATGGTCCTTTAAAAGGATTGGAATGTCTGGATTTTGTCTTCGGTAAAACGACAGTTTTTCAGGTAGTCTAATATCTATGTTTTACATTTATTTAAGATTATATATTTTAATTTATAAATTAACATTTTTCAGATGTTTGAAGTTGTAAATACCGTATTTTCTAATCTGAAAGAACTACAACAAGTGAAACGTCAGAAAACTTGTTAATTTCTCTCTAACATTATTACTAACATGACATGAAACAGAAGCAAAGTACAGTATAATTTCGCTTTGTGGCTATTTCGTTTATGTGGAAACACCTGAAATCCCCATATAAAATTACAAACTGCTTCATATATCAAATTCTACGAAGATGGCCAATTCACTTCAGCTTCTTTTGTGGTTATATGGCCAAATAGGAGTGTTTTAAGGTGACATTTTATCCTGTTTACGTGACCAATAAAATAGGAAAACTCATCGTTTCTAAACCTAATTTATTGTTTACACCAGCGGCATGCCATGACATTTGATGATAGGGAAGCTGTGTTTCTGTAAGAAGCCGACTTCCAGGGGCAATCAGTCAGTGATGGTCTAGGCCCTAGAGTCTAGGGCCTAGACCATCACTGACTCTAACTGACTGACCCTAGACTCTAGGGTCCATTCGTATTCGTTTGTTCGATAAGCCAGTAAAAACCGCAGACTTCTCTAAATGTATTTTTAATTAATAGATTATCTAACGCACTTAATAAAAAAACCAAGTTCAATATAATTACCTCTGTTATATTAGATTCAATAAATTCCTTATGTTTCCTAAATGCCAATTCTTGCTTTAATTACATTTACTAATTTAGATATAATATATCTATTAGCCGTAACTTTATAAAATAAATATTGAAAATTACAACGTTGTTTACTAATGTTAAATTCTATTCTATTTTGATTTCCAAATTGCTTCAATTTTACGAAAGAATCGATGCGAGATTTACGATTTTCGTGTCTTTAATCGTCAAATCCATTCTTATTACATAAACTAATTTTATTTGAAAATAGTAGGCAAGACCAGCAAAACAATTTTTAAATTTTTATGCATCCACAAAACCATTTTATGTCTTCATAAATTTTATCATGAAAATGTCGAACAAATTTTTTGTTGACATATTTATATTTAATTTAGGCATTGGTCTTTCTCTTTTAATAATGTTTTCTTTTTCATTATAAGGTCTCAAGCCAAAACTTTTTGAAATAAATTTTCAATATCACAATTACATTCTAAATTGCTAGCCATAATATAAGGGCTAAAATTAAAAATAAAATTATAAAAACTTACTTGTTAAAATAAAATATGTGATGGATATACAATTATACATACCTGGTACAAAATATTCAATTGTATGAATATACTTTTAAAGAAAATTATAATTAAATATAGTTTTGTGAATTAACGTACATAAAAATAACATAAAATACTCTTTACTTTTTAAATATTAAAGTAATCCACTTAGTTATAAAATTCCTCCCTACCAGTGGCTCATGGTTGGAATCAGAGACGATCTTGGTAGGTGTGCAATGCGTGCATGCGTGCCAAATCCCGAGAATGCCGATACCGGTTAATGTCAAATGCCTCTTTTGTCGCATCACTAGTGTATCTCAAAATACACGACAGGATTGTTGTAATTTTTAAACGTTTCTCACCATAGCTGTAAAAATCTAAATTTGTTAAACTTAATAATCATTTGTTTCTTAACTAATTCGTTTTAGGACCAGGTGTTGTCCACGGAAATTTGCAAAATTTACAACTTTTCGGTCACTCTCATTTAACTGGAAAAACGTCTGTCTTTATTACGTCTAATATTACGAAGAAATCTGTCCCCACTGTACTCGGCTAGAGATTCGTTCGGTTAAGGTTTTGTTTAAGTAAAATTCCGGCTCTTTCGTCAGGGTTTTTTTTGTGTCCCCAATTTTCTAATCGCTTAATTATTTAACTACTTCTTAAGTAGAAATAAGTCGAAACCAGTTACTTTGTACTCGAATATTTTAGTCTTGGGAAAAACGTGAAAAGACAAATTTTTATGACAACCGATACATAAATCGCAAATTTAAGGAAAATAAATTCTAGAGCTTTTTCTGTACCTCTTGCATCTCTCTCATTGATTAAACTTAGTTGTAAATGATGCTACCAAAGTAACGGTTAATTTTTTAACATTGTACAAGAATTGTACACGTTTTCTTCTACATCCCCTTAAAGATGGAACATACGAAATCGTAATATTACTGTTTAACATTGAAATCCCGTAAGTAATAAAAATATCAAATATTTTAATGGGTGTTTTTTAAACTCCTGTTAACTATACAGAACTATCATAAAACATATCAGTAAATTTTTATCGGTTGGGTTAAGTTATAAATCTACTCGCGATTCGCGTAATCGGGCAAGGGCGGCCAAATATCTAGCGGGCGGGCGGCTAACAGCCCGGAACCGGTCCTGGATAGAATTGGAAGCGTTATACGTGTAGCAGCCATCCGAGGTCGTAGGCTTCCACCGGCTAAACCGGGTGAGGTTGGTGCTCTGTAAAGTGCAGGCGCGAATCTGGCTTTTTGAATGCTGACAATACAGCGTTTCCACTCCGCTACTCCGCCACTAATATTCGAATATACAATAGCAATCTTATCTTTATTTTCACGTGTAGTATAGAAATTTGTAATAAGTTACATAATGCGGTTATAATAAAATATTGTGCGATTATTTTCATATAATTAAAATTAATATGTATTTATTTTTTAGAAAATACAAGGGAAGCGGCGCATCCACCGCTTCTCATGTCGGCACGCCACTGAAATTTAATGAATGAGAGAGATGCACGAGGTACAGAAAAAGCTCTAGAATTTATTTTCCTTAAATTTACGATTTATGTATTCATTGTCATAAAAATTTGTCATAAAAAAGAGGACAAAGAGGCATGCGCATTAAGTGACCCAATATATAGGCGCTCCTGGTACAGAAGTTATTTTTTTTTAATTTTTTTATTTCTCAAAAAGACACTATGGCCACGTTGGCGTTTTACAAGTATCTTAAATTAAAATCAACAAAAATTAAACTTCAGAATGGGCGAAAAATCACGCTTTTCACTTACTCATATTAACATTCATCCATACAGAAAAAATACCAACTTTTTTACATTTCTCAATGTCGCGAGTCTCCTAAAACCAAAAATTTTGTAAGATCATTTTTGAATCGATTGTCGCACTTTCCCTCTGTTATATAACAGTTAGTAAAGTAAAACTCCACGATATCAGAATAAATCGGAAGAATTGCGTCAGGAAAGAGTTAATACCCTATATAAAGTATTAATAATTTCGTTAAACGTCAAATAACAAAATATGGCTTTATTTTTTTAAGAAATGACGATTCAAACGCAACAAATATAAAATAAAGTTTATTATCATTTTGTTTTAAAAATTTATAATTAGATTANCTGTACCTTGTGCATCTCTCTCATTCATTAAACTTAGTTGTAAATGATGCTACCAAAGTAACGGTTAATTTTTTAACATTGTACAAGAATTGTACACGTTTTCTTCTACATCCCCTTAAAGATGGAACATACGAAATCGTAATATTACTGTTTAACATTGAAATCCCGTAAGTAATAAAAATATCAAATATTTTAATGGGTGTTTTTTAAACTCCTGTTAACTATACAGAACTATCATAAAACATATCAGTAAATTTTTATCGGTTGGGTTAAGTTATAAATCTACTCGCGATTCGCGTAATCGGGCAAGGGCGGCCAAATATCTAGCGGGCGGGCGGCTAACAGCCCGGAACCGGTCCTGGATAGAATTGGAAGCGTTATACGTGTAGCAGCCATCCGAGGTCGTAGGCTTCCACCGGCTAAACCGGGTGAGGTTGGTGCTCTGTAAAGTGCAGGCGCGAATCTGGCTTTTTGAATGCTGACAATACAGCGTTTCCACTCCGCTACTCCGCCACTAATATTCGAATATACAATAGCAATCTTATCTTTATTTTCACGTGTAGTATAGAAATTTGTAATAAGTTACATAATGCGGTTATAATAAAATATTGTGCGATTATTTTCATATAATTAAAATTAATATGTATTTATTTTTTAGAAAATACAAGGGAAGCGGCGCATCCACCGCTTCTCATGTCGGCACGCCACTGAAATTTAATGAATGAGAGAGATGCACGAGGTACAGAAAAAGCTCTAGAATTTATTTTCCTTAAATTTACGATTTATGTATTCATTGTCATAAAAATTTGTCATAAAAAAGAGGACAAAGAGGCATGCGCATTAAGTGACCCAATATATAGGCGCTCCTGGTACAGAAGTTATTTTTTTTTAATTTTTTTATTTCTCAAAAAGACACTATGGCCACGTTGGCGTTTTACAAGTATCTTAAATTAAAATCAACAAAAATTAAACTTCAGAATGGGCGAAAAATCACGCTTTTCACTTACTCATATTAACATTCATCCATACAGAAAAAATACCAACTTTTTTACATTTCTCAATGTCGCGAGTCTCCTAAAACCAAAAATTTTGTAAGATCATTTTTGAATCGATTGTCGCACTTTCCCTCTGTTATATAACAGTTAGTAAAGTAAAACTCCACGATATCAGAATAAATCGGAAGAATTGCGTCAGGAAAGAGTTAATACCCTATATAAAGTATTAATAATTTCGTTAAACGTCGAATAACAAAATATGGCTTTATTTTTTTAAGAAATGACGATTCAAACGCAACAAATATAAAATAAAGTTTATTATCATTTTGTTTTAAAAATTTATAATTAGATTATCAGTAAAGAAACATTATTTAATACAAATGTTAATAATAATAATAATACAATATTCGAATTCAAGTGGATCAAAAAAACATATCATAGACTTTTATGTTCGTTTCTTCGTACGTAATAAAAATAATCGCATTCCATCCACATTCATCTTTCAAAATATAGAGTAACTCTGACATTTTCTATAAAAAAAACCGAGCAATTATTTATTCTGACATCGTCACAATGCCAAGCTGCAATTTTTAATCATATAATTTGTTTAATTTAAAATATATGCTCTCCATCTCAAATTAGTAGTGGCTTGTCCCTGTACGTCATACTTTTCCTTTAACAATTGTCCTGCCGGTCATCTATGTAATACCTTTTGGGGGAAAACTTTTGAATTGAAATAACGTGACTTCCGGTTTATATCGGAAGTTTGTACATAGTTAATCGGACCCTCTTGCCCCTAAGGTTTCCATATTTTGAATGTAGATTACGCCAAGATATCTTGGCGTAATCTACATTCGTCAGCTCTAATCCTCAGCAGATAAAAGGAGCCAGAAACCCAAATGGACAAGGATGAACTAACAAGATGATGTAAGGTTTACCATTCCAATTTTAAAGAAGAATTTTTTTAATATTTATTGGTTTTTCGTGTTTTTTAAGGAACTTTTTTAAATGTAGGCCAGTTGTGTAGCCTAAAAAGGAAGGTCCAGCTGTCTGTAATTTGTTCTAGAACACTATGTAAAAATGGTAATCGTCTGTAATATATATTTTTAGAGCGACTTTGTCTTTAATTTGTGAAAAAAATAGGAATATATTCAATCACTTAAAAATTTTTAATATAAATAACTGCTAAAAATAAAAATTTTTTAGCTAAAAACAAGTAAAACTATACTCTTTTTATTTCCGACTTCTTGGATTCTATGAGCCAAAACACGACAAATGGCAAGGAACAATCATTATTTTATTAATACTATTCAAGTGCATTTCGCCATTAAGGCCTCCTAGGAAATGCATTTGGATAGTATTAATAAAATAATGATTGTTCCTTGCCATTTGTTTGTCGTGTTTTGGCTCATAGAATCCTCGAAGTCGGAAATAAAAAGAGTATAATTTTACTTGTTTTTAGCTAACAATTTTTTATTTTTTATATTTAGTGTGTTAATATTCATACCGATCCCATTGATTTTAATAATTGAATAAATAACTGCGCAAATTTTAATATCAATAGTATGTGTGCAGAATTGACAAAAAACAAAATCACACTATTATTCCAAACAATTTTAGATAACTTTTTAAAATACTGTTTATTTTTAAACGATATTTCATACAGATTCATTGCTGGAATCAAACTGCAAATCTTCCGACTTTGATTCCAGCAATGGTTCAGTTGTTTCATCTTCATCTTTAAGTAAATACCTACGCACAGGAATTCGAACTGTATCCAGTCTAAATTTATCAGAACTTTTGTCACACTTCGCGTTCCTTAAAGTTTCATCCACATGCCTTCCTATTACGCTCTCCTTGAATAAAACTTTGTAAAGTTCGTCCATATACGACGTGCTGTCTTTAGTACGTGCTCTTATCGACTGCTTTAGCTTCATCATATTCCGGTAAGAGTCTGTCAAATTCGACTCATCCACAAGATTCTCTTCAAAACAATAGGTGAAAGACGATGGTGACTCGTCTGTGTACTCCTTCTTCTCGTAATCACAAGTTGAAATACACTTATACTTCTTCTTGTTTCTGAACAAAGATAAACGTTCAGATTGTCTCAAATTCGGTATCGATGGTTTTTTTAAAGAGGATAGTAAATTGACCATTTTCGATTTGACTACTCCCTTTTTCTTCCTATTATCTGAATAAACATTTGAGTTGGTAGGATAGTCCGAAGTGGGAGTATCTTTCGTATCCACTTTATCGTCAAGTTTTCCTTTGCTATCGTATTCATGTTCTGTCTTGTCATTTGTTAAGTAAATTACTCGAGCGTCATCTTTATTGCGAATGGGAAATTTGTCTTCGTTCATCAAGAGAGGTTTGTATGTGTCGAAAATATTTTCAAGTTGTGACCTCTTCAATTTTTCTCGATTGATGAGTGCCGAAGTTAACATTGCACACCCACATCTCCAGACGCCGTTGGCAGAATCCGATAAATTTTGTTATTAGGTAGACGAGGGAGCACATTGTTAAAATTACCCCTTCGATTGCAACGACGTATAACAATACAGGAAGATAGATCTTTCCCCAGTCCTGTAATTGGAACTGGTCTTTGGGCTTATTCGATTCTGAATTCTTAGTACTATTTCATTACACGAAAAATGCCATTAACTTGTTTTTCATCTGTTGCTTTCTTTCTACTTCTTATTAACGAGTCCTGTGGCGAGTATAATTTCCGTGGATGATTTAAAAATTTCATGTGTGGGTTATCTATTTCATAATCATCCCATCGAACATCTTTACTTAAATGATATTTTCTGACGCTTTCGTCATCCATGATTTTCACGTTACGTTCATTCTTTATTTGCTCAGGAAAGATTTTCTTCCTTCTCAAATAAAATTTGGATAAGATTGCGTTTTTCCGATCAGGTTCTCTTTCAAGACTTAGTTCGGGAGTGGAAACTTGACTCCTTTTACTGGAGTTTTCATTTTCTGAAAGCTTCTCGGATCGAATCGGCATTTTGCCACCGTCTGATTCGTCCGCTGGGTGAGACTTGTCGTTTCCGGTCCAAAATATGCCTCTGGCATCAATTCCAATTTGAGAAAATAGGAATAAAGTCATAAAAACAAAGAAATTCTTCATGTTAATCATCACCAATAAATAATTCGCAGCGAAAATTGTACCAACAAATATACTCTCAACAATTACGTAAATTGTATTATTAACATTACAAATCGAGCGAATATTTTAATTGTATCAAATACAGATTTGATTTTTCAATATAAATGAAATTCTATTTAAATAATAGTGAAAATTGATATAAAGACTAAACCAGACTTCGTCTTTTACAATTGATACAGCAAAGAAGAAAAATTCAGCAATATCGTTTCTTCCTACTTCAGAAAATGGCTAAATTGATGTAAAAGGAACGTTTATAATAATAAACTTTATTGACTTAGCTTTCGCCTTTACCAGGGAAAAGGAATGGAACATTAGAAACATAACTAAGGTCTAAATAGGGTCTAAAGCATTTAAATTTATTAATATTACAGTAATACCTCGACTTACGCTACCCCGACTTACGCGATTTTCAAATCTCGTCGATTCGTCTTTTGTTTGAGCGCCACGCAACTCTTGATTACTCACTCCCCCCACACTATTGTTCAGCTTACATGTTCGGACGTGTCGCGCTACAATTTATTTTGTGTTATTTATTTCTGTGTTTGTTATATCTACGGAGACTCGAGAGACTCTATGTGGCGATTTCTTGTAACCGTGAACGAATCAAAAGACGAGATAAGATTAACGAGAACATTTATTAGCTTACATATATCCGACTTGGATTTTACACAAATTGCGAAATTATATACCGACTTACGCGGTTATCGCTCGGTCCCACCTATCGCGTAAGTTCGGGGTATCACTGTACATTACATCCGGCTATTTTGGGGGTATATTTTTCTTTATTGTAGGGGTTTAAATATTATGAAGCTGCTTTTGATATTTATGATTCTGTTTATGGTTCTACTTTTTTTATGGCCACTAGTTTTCATGGTTTTCATGTTTTGATTGGCAGAACTTTTTTAGGCGTTTGTCTTTATCTTTCCTGTCGTTTTCATTTATCTGGTTGGCATCATTTTGGGTTTGAAGCTGCTGCTTGCATTTTGTTGATGTGGTTTGGTTGTTTTTGTTTGTTTCTATTTATTGATGAGGTAAGTGTCATATTAGTATAATAGTATAACTGATTTCCAATTAGTAGGTTTATATATGATTATTTTTATTTTAGGTCTTATATTTTGTTTTTTGTTGGGGGTTAGTTTGGGGTGTTAGAGCAGTGTTATCTAGGAGGGGGGAAATAGATAAGGAGAAGGGGCCGCTTATGAATGTGGTTTTGAGTCTTTTCATATGGCACGGGTTCCTTTTTCTTTGTAGCTTTTTTTTTATTTGTGTAATTTTTTTAATTTTTGATGTGGAGATTGTGCTAATGTTGCCTTTAATTCTTGTTTTGATTATGATTTATTCTTGTTTTTTGTTTGTCTGTTTTGTCTGTATTAATTTTGTTGTTGGGGTATATTTTGAAGGGAAGGAAGGTTCTCTTGACTGAGTGAGGTAGATGGGTATTTAAATTTATAATATTTGGTTTGCAATCAAAAGGTGTTTTTCTCCATCTTTAGTGAGAAACAAAGTTTATGTTTAGTTTCGGCCTAAATGAGTGCATGTATCCCATACTATTAACAGAAGCTTTTGTAGTGGCCTACTGTTGATGAGAAGGAGGGGAACCCTGTTATAAGGAGGGATGTTGGGCTGCTAACTCGACTTGTAGCATTGTTGTTAACCTCTTGATGTCTTTGAAGTAGATTTATGTTAGATTTTCGATCTTAAGATGCTTTGGCCTTAGATACTTAAAGATTTTCACCTAATCTTATTCAAAGATTTGCTCTATTTTAAGCTATTTAAGTATAGGGTGATTATTATAGAAATTATAAGGAGGGATGTGGAGATTATTGTGAGGGTATTGAATTTTTGAGTACTTGAAACGGTAAGGGAGAGAGAGAGCTTTGATGGTTTGGTGAGTTCCTTGTGGTCTTGTTAGTTCGCTTCATCTGGACTCAGAGATTTTGATTGTTGTTAGGGGATGAAGAAGGCTTAGAGTAGGATGAGGGGTAATAATTGGGAGAAATCATGTTTCCTGAAAAGTTTTTGTGAATTTTTGGGTTAAGTGTTCTTAGGGGTTTTGTAATTCGTAGGGTGATTGAAAGTAGACTTCCCAAGGCAATTAGAAGTAATTTTTATGATTGTTGGTATTGGTAGGGAAGCTGGTATATCTAAGGAGGGTTCAATTTATTATTGTTCCAATGAAGATTGATGTTGTGGTTAGTGTGATGATGTGGGTTGTTATTTTTTTGGTTTCTGAGATTGTTGTTGTTTTTGGTCCTAGATTGTTAAATCAAAGTGTTATTAAAGTTAATCGAAAAGAATATATTGTTGTAAGTCCAAAGAAAATTAATGTTATAATTAAAATTGTTTGGTTAATTTGTGATGAGATTAGCGTTTCTAGAATTAAGTCTTTTGAGTAGAAGGCTGAGGAGAAAGGGAGACCTATTAATGTAATGGATAAGATTATTATGCAGGTGCTAATGGTAGGGGAGGATGAAATTAGAAGGAATATCTTTTGTATGTCTTGGTTGTTTTTTATATTGTAAATGGCAAATCCTGCGCAAAGAAATATTAGGGCCTTGAAGAGGGCGTGGGTAATTATGTGAAAATAAGCTAATTTTCACAGGTTTAAGGATAAGGCTAATATTATAATGGCTACTTGGCATAAGGTTGATAGAGCGATGATTTTTTTTATGTCTATTTCTATTGTAGCGGATAAACCGGCCATAAATGTGGCAGATAGACCGGCTATGAATATTGTTAAGGTTGATGAGATGAGAAGAATTAAGATTTTATAGTTTATTATGTTATTAAATCGAATTAAAAGAAATACTCCTGCAGCGACTAAGGTTGAAGAGTGTACTAATGCTGATACGGGAGTTGAGGCTGCCATGGCAGCCGGGAGTCAAGCGGAGAAGGGAATTTGTGCTCTTTTGGTTATTGCTGCGATTATGATTAAGGTTAGGAGGATGGAATTGTTTAGTAAAATGTTTATATATAGGATGTCTCAAGAGCCAAAGGAGAGGGAAAGAAAGATTGCTATTAAGATTATGACATCTCCAATTCGGTTTGATAGGATGGTAATTGTTCCTGCGTTTATTGAGCGAGAGTTTTGATAGTAAATTATTAAACAATAGGATACTAGTCCTAGGCCGTCTCAACCTAATAGAATTCTTATAAGAATTGGTCTTACGATTAGCATGATTATGGACAGAATAAATAAAAGTTCTGGATAGTTAAAGCGTAGGGGATATCTTTCTTCGGCTATATACTCCTCTGAAAATGATAATACTATTCTTGAAATGACTAGAACTGTGGTAATTACTACTGAAATGTAATCTATAATTAAAATTATTTCTAGATTAGTGGAGGTTAGTGAAATGAAACAAAAAGAAAAGAGGATTGCAAAGCTTTTGTAGAGCATAAATCCTTTTATGATTAGAGGAAAAGTGCTAATGCTTAGGATCATTTTTCTTTAGAGTTTGAAAGTGATTAATATCTTAGATTATTTTTTAGCTCCACAGACTAAGGTTTTATATAAACTACTAAGATAGATTCAAAATATTATTAAGTCCATTTTAATGATTATGTTTAGGGGAAGTCAGTGAAGGAAAATGGAAAGGAAATGTCGAGTAGAGGGATTGGGTTGTGGGAAGTTTTCTCAGGGGTGGCCGTGGCTGGGAGTGGAGAATAGAAGAATGCAGTATGTTGCAGATAGGAAGATTAGGCTGATTTGAATTAAGGATAGAGTTGTTCAGGCTAAGATTCTAATTATTAGGGAAATTTCGCTGAAAAGATTTATAGAGGGGGTGCTGCTATGTTGTTGGCTCTTATTATAAATCAACATAGGATTATGCTAGGAAAGAGGGAGAGTATTCCTCGTGTTAATAATATACTTCGTGTGTGTGTTCGATCATAAAATAAAGTATCCAAGCAGAAGAGGGCAGAAGAACATACACCGTGGGAGATTATTATGCTAAGGGACCACAGAATCCCTCAGCATGAAAAGGTTATAGCTCCTCTTAACATTAGACTTATATGACATACAGAAGAATAAGCTAGTAGGGATTTTATGTCTGTTTGTAGGATGCAAATTAAGCTTGTAAGAATTCCTCCTAGGAGGGAGATGCTTATGAGGATGGGGGATAGGTGTTTTATTGATATGTATAGGAAGGAAGATTTACGGAGAATTCCGTAGCTTCCTAGTTTTACAACTACTGCTGCGAGGATTATGGAGCCAGCTACGGGGGCTTCTACGTGGGTTTTTTGGAAGTCATAAATGTGTTAGGAATATGGAAAGTTTTACTAAGAAGGCTAATAAAAATAAAAGAGCTCAGAAAATGTTAGTCTTTGGGGATTTCGGAGAAATTCTGTTATATTATGATAAAAAAAATTTTCCATTCAAAAATATATTTAATTTAAAAAAAAAAGTATAACACTAGCTCAAAGATAAAATAATTGCGTGTGGCGCCAGCTGTTATGAAATGTTACTAAAAATTAAATCTAATATTATTAATTAATATAAAGAGGAAAAATTACTTAGAGATGAGTTTCTAAAATATCATAGTTATTAAAAACGAGTAAAATTTTCGTTAAGTGCGACTTCACTTGAGATATGATGTATGACTTCTCTACATCTTCAATCCCTTGAGTCCGTATTTCAAAATTAAATAGAAGCAATTTCCCTAATATACCGGTTATCACTCCAAATTTAGCTCATTAATCTTTACCCCTCTTAAGATCTTAATTTAAGATTAAATCGAATTTATAGATCTACAATTTGAAAAAATTATAGATCTATAAATTCCCACTATCGTCTGTCCGCCCGTCCGTATATTCGTCAGACTGTCCTTCCTTAATCTCGAGGAAGTAGTAGGATTTACGAAAGGCAAAAGCAAATATAGAAAAAATAAGGACTAAAGGCAGAAGGTCCAGAATAACTATAGCAAACGAATGACGTTTGCTGCAAACGAATGACGTTTGCTGCAAACGGGAAATGATGTTATTTCAATTCAAAAGTTTTCTCCCAGAAACGTGTTAGATAATTGACGGACATAACTACTGTCAAAGAAAAATTATAATATTCAGGAGCAAGCCACTACTAGTTTGAAGTGGAGAGCATATATTTTAAATAAAATAAACTGAAAATATGACTAAAATTGCAGCCCGGAATTGTGACAATGTCACAATAAATAATTGCTCGTTCCATTCAATAATTTCATTTATTATGCTTTAAATGAAATTACATTCTGCCTTCTTTAAATGAAATTATATTCTGCTAACTCTCAAGACTTTTATTACACCAATACAAAAACTACAAAATATTTGAAAATAATTTACAGTTCGATTATAAATTAAATCGTATTTTCAAACGTATTTTTTTATCTAACATTAAATCGCTTAATTATATTTAATTGAATCAAATGTAACAATAAACTATGAAGCACAAATATTAACCTTTTACAAATGTTCTATTACAACGTATAATTGTAATATTATTTTATTTTTCTCTCTTCGAGAAGAAACACTGGTGCAGTGTGAACATCAAATAGAATAATAAGTATTGTTCTCCTGCAGTGTTTAATTAACAAGTTTTCCGACGTTTCATTTGTTGTAATTGTTTCAAATTAGAAAACATGGTGTATGCAGTCTCGAACATCTGAAAATATGTTGTAAAATTAAATACGTAATAT
Source organism: Centruroides sculpturatus (assembly GCF_000671375.1). Lineage (NCBI taxonomy): Eukaryota > Metazoa > Arthropoda > Arachnida > Scorpiones > Buthidae > Centruroides > Centruroides sculpturatus. The sequence continues at coordinate 926,177 of NW_019384535.1, read as the reverse complement.
TAACCGCAATATTGTAACAAATATACAATACCTGAAAAAATGACATTCTACTAAATACGATATCCAGACATTCTAATCCTTTGCGAGGTCCATCCAGTAGTTTTAATGCACAAATCAGCTAAAAAGATATAAATTAAATAAAACTAATTGATGATTAATTATTACATTACTTTTAATATAGACTGTCCTGCAAATTAAAGGGAATTAATAAATAAATATGCAAAAATGTGTTCCATTTTAACTTGAATTGCTTTAAGTTGAAGTTAAAAAACTTAATCACAGAAATTTGGAACAAAAATAATATGAAAACGTGAGAGACATAAATAAATAATAAAATAAACACTTAGTGGATAAAAATAGTCCAGATAAATTAACAAAATAAGTTAAGCAAAATAAAGAAATCACACGCAGAAATGGATTTTTCTCTTTCGACATGCGAATAACTTTATGGTTATAGGATATTCACTCTTATAACAATAGAGGTATTCGCATGCTGAAAGAGAAAGATCTTTAGTGTTTTTCTAAATCTAATTTGATGTCCTGTGGTGGTGTAATAAGTCTAGCGGTAAAATAAAACCAATCTTAGCGCTCACAAGCCATTCAGAAAGATTTTTTTCTATAGAAATTTAAGTGTTATAAAAACTAATGTTTATAATAACTTCCGACTATGATGCAATCCTCCAACAGTGTGTCATTCCGCGACTCAATGACCAAAGAATTGTCGGTACTAGTCTTAGTTCATGTGTGCAAGGTAATGCTCAATTCCTGTATTGTGCATAGAAGAGACGAAAGACATTGCATGTGCAATGTACGCAAGCTGAACCCTTTGTAAACCCCTCTGCGTTTTATGAATTAAAACTAACTATATATTCGGGAATCCAGAAATACTATAAATTTACTTTAACTTGCAAAGTAGTATATTCAGTGGAAAAACTTGAATTTACCTTTAATCTGTCGGTTGTAGTAAGCCGGAAAAAGCAAAATCTTTTTAATTCTTTTAAAGGAGACAACGCCTGAAATTAAACAATTACAAATCAGAATATTACAAGCGATAATTTAATAGGTAATAATAAAACATAATGAACACTAACCACAACAGAAATTTCAGAAAAGACCTGAATAGAAATAAATGCTATAATAACGATAATTATCAAAATTATTATCACATTAAAATCTTTGGAAAGGTATGCAATTATGTAAAGAATGAAGCTGAATGAAAATATCGTTGCATTATAGAAAGTTGCAATGGTTTTGCTAAATATATTATTGAATTCTTCAAGCTGAATACAAAGTTCTTTGTAATCTTCGCGAATACTTTGAAGAAACTTACTGATATTTCCATTTCGTGGAAGAAATTCGGCAATATCTCTTGCCAAATCTTCAAATTTCTGACTTACGATTATTAACAAAGTTAGCAACAAAATTATAGAGAGAGTACAACCATCTACAAAGAAGAAATTTAGGTTAATGAAAAAGTAACAGAAAGCAGCAGTCATCTGATTCGTAGATTTCGCTATTAACCAGAAGGAACGAAATGCGTGAATGATATTCATATAGATTATTACACCAATATAAACTGTAGCCGCAAAGTTTATGACAAATAACTGTACTTTTTGAATTCTCTTAATTTCTCTCAAAGTGAAGAGGCCAAAATTAATTCCTCGTTTATTCCTTTCGTTCAATGCAATGAAAATAAATCCAAGAAATGTGGCATTTTGGAAAATTATGTGCAAACCCAGAGCGATTAACCGATTCTTTCCGAATGTATCCAAGTGATTGATACATAAATAAACCGAAATTGATTCGGGTAGGAAAACTATCAGATACAAAATAATGTTTCCCAAGAATATAATCAATAGTATTATTATTTGATAGAATCTATTGCTGAACGATCTTCCATACTGTCGATGACTACAGCTGATTAGATTATTCACACCGATTAATTTTAGAAAATTAATTGTTGGAGACAGAATTTTGCAAGCGCATCTATCAATGTCGGGTTGTATTTCCATTGCTGTGTCCATAATTTACACAGAGACTTTTCTCTAGATTCTCGATGTAAATATCTTCTGAATATTATTACTTTAACAAAGGTGCATGAATATAAATATGGACTACATTTAAGTGGCTAAGTATATTTGAATTATATAGGACCAATGGAACATTTTCCATTTACAGTATGCTAATGTAAACACGTATTAATGCATTGGAAGTGTTTTAAAATTAACTTAATGTTTCCTTGCTTTACATATTGTGACCATAGAGTAGATATGCTTATAAATTTCCCATGCAACACTCGACCTGCTTGGTTTAAAAATCGATATACCAGGTATGAGTCACTAATGGAAATTGATCAATTTCCATTAGTGACTCATACCTTGACATTAGTCCATTAGTTACATTAGTGATATATCGATTTTTAAAATGAAGTAATTCAGCTTAAAATTCTATTCTCTTACACAACAATAGAGAAATATTATTAAACATTTGATTAATATTATACACTATCTAAAATCTGAGAAAATGTAATAAATTTATAAAATTTTATTCAGTTTTTTAATGTTTGACTAGTTAAATATGGCTTTAAATTAGTATATACAGTAAACCTCCTATAATACGGTAGATACGTTCCGTTTTATATGAATTAGTGTTTTACGATCACTTAAATACATGTGCCAATCACAGCCCGATACGTGTGGAGGTTAGAGGAGTATGGCTGTTTGAAAGGTTTTCTTTCATAAAATTAATCGATTCTAGACTAATTCGATTCAACATTTCCAAAATACGTATAATTTTTTGGGAATAATTCATATAAACTATGCTATAAATAAAAAGTTGTAGGATTACTTGCCGAGTCTGCACCGTTCGACGACGCCATTGCTTAAGCTTGTTTTCGTCGCGAAGCGGCGCACCGAACGGCGCGCGCGTGTTTTTTGATAAGTTATTTTTCTGCGAAAAATTCACTGAACTTTGGAGACATCATTAATATAAATATAATTTTTATGGCCGTTAAATAATAAATTGTTTTTAGTAGGTACGCTGCTCGTTTGAACTCAACGGTTTGTGCAATATCCACTATTGGCTAGACTCGACCAATCCTGTCGCGACACGAGTCGGCGATGACGTTTTACTGTATTATACGAGTCTCTTTTAGCGTGTTTATACGAATACGATCGCAATTTTTTTGCCGTTATATACGAATCCGTATTATATAAACCCGTTTTATAGGGAGGGGTCTACTGTATTTAAGTTTCAGTAACACCACGATAATTTGAATAACCTTAACTCGAAGCTCTGTAAAATTCTATTTACATTCCTTAAATTGTTACGGCATCTGTGGCATTTCCATTGGTTGGTTTTTACTAATCATGTCTATCACGAGTTACCTCATCTACCACACGTGTACCGCTTTCATGCTTTGCAATAACGTCCCTTTTCACCTCAATATTACATGCCTTCTCTTAAATTTTGATGCTTCTACACACTTCTTGGATATTCTTGAATTCCAAGAAGTGGAATTCAAGAATCCCTATTAACCCCTCCCTATTAACTAGTAGAGAGGGATAATATATAAAATCAAGCATACCAAAAATTAGGGGAAGAAGGCAGTGAAAATACACGAGTGTAACGCAAGCGATACTTTCACAGTGAGAGCGAAAGTCGACCTGAACGCACAACGGACAATTTTTAGTAGCGAAAACATTAATTTCACTGCATGCAATTCGAATGTACATGCATCGTTCGAACTTGGGGACGAATTTCTCTGAAATTTAGCGTTTGGTTAATTTTTTATTCGATTACGGCAACACCACACATGGGCAGTCTGCCGAGGAGGAATACCTCTCGCGAGGTCTTTTATGGGAAGCCAGTCCCTATTGAGGTATTACTGATGTAAAGAAAACTCGGAAAACCTCTAGTGGCCAGGCATAAACCCACGATCAACTACCAGTGTTCAGTGGTTTTATCCATTTGGCCATAGGTGGGCAACTATAGTTCGAACTCGGAAACGTTCGAAGCACGAAGTACCGCTGTATTTAAAGTTTTATTAAAGTTATTGTGAAATTAATTCGATACGTAATAATTGAAAATTCTGAATTGTAGTTTAAAGAAAGTGATTAAATAATTTTAAAATACAGGACAATACACTCCGGCACAAATGTATTTTAAAGAGTGAGTGCGGCAATAGTTATATGTATGCATCTGTGTTTGATGTCTCATCTTGTTGGGCTGCAATTTAAAAAAATTGTAGACCTATAAATTCCCATTGTTGTCCATCTGTCTGTCCTTCTTTAATGTCAAGAATGAAGATAGGTAGATCAGAGCTGAGACCAAGTGTGAAAAGCATAGGGACAGTAGGACCCGATTAAAAGTATACAAACTTCCAATGCAAACCGAATGTCACGTTATTTCAATTCAAAACTTCCCCTGAAAGCAGTTAATACATGACCGGCACAACTCTATTTACTAAAGTAAAAGTATGATGTACAGGGGCAAGCCACAGTACTTTGAGATGGAGAGCATATATTTTAAATAGAATAAATTAAAATATGATTAAAAATTGCAGTTATTTAAATAATTGGTCGTTGTTCTTTTCGTACTGAATGTATAAGAGTTCGAATTCTGCCTTGGGCATACATGTCTCAGTCAGATTTAATGGAAATTATTATTTGAAGATTAACAAAAACAGTGATATTACACTTATTAAAAATTAACTTACTGATAATATAACTCTTTTCGCTCTGGGATATTAATTAAGACGAAGTTTTTTCTGTATCTATCGTAGTTTCCACCAGATTCACAATAGAGGCAGCTTGATGGTGCCTCCATTGTGAGTCTGGTCTCCATTCTAAATTGATTGGTTCCTTCTAGAGAAGCAGCGAGCTGATGCCTGCTGTTTTAGAAGGAACCAATCAGATCTTGAAGGATCTGTTCGTTGGATCACAGTACTTAATAAATTCTTGAAGATTTTTAACGATTATTTTTAACGAAGAAAAATAAAAAATGCAACTTTTTATTAATTTTAAACTTTACACTATTTAATTATTTCAGTAAAAATATCAAATTTTATTGACTACCATACTTGATTATTTTCTAAATATTTTAATGTATCCAATAATTTACAAAATTTTTGAAAAGATATAAAAATAATAACACGAAATTAGCATATTGCAACTTTTTGTTAAAATAAAAGGTGACATTTCTAAAGATTCTAAAGGACATATTATTAGCATACATTTTCAAAAAAATTGTTAAACATTTTGTTAAAAACGGAATGTTTAAAGAAGTTGTTTACTAAATAATTATAAATTTAATAAACTAAATTAATAATGAAGTAATTTTCAATAAAAGCATTAAGAAATTTATATTTGCTTATGTTAATTATAAATACAAAAATTTATTCTATTGTATTAGAGAATTATAAAAACAAAGTTTTTTTTGGCAATGTTCATTGTAAAAAAACATGAAATTATTCGAAATAAATTGACACGATATTATAATAACAGGAGATGAACTTTTAAGACTGATTTTTAATCTGATTCCCTTATAAAATAAGAAAAAAAACTAGAAAAGAAAATAGATTGAATGATTAAGAACTGAAATCTGATCATCGTCTAATATTGAGAAGAAGTGTAGTTTATTACAGTAAAAATGCCGAAATTTTCTATTTCGGCATTCTTAGTATAATAAACTACTAAATTAAAGCTGNATCAAATATATATATAATAAAATATATTAATTAAAAAAATTAAAAAACTATTGGAAATCGTTTTTGATATCAGAAAGTAGCTTTAAATAACTTTACCTAAGTCAAATCCGTGCACTACAACTTTAGAACGATTAATTAAATTTGATAAGAAAATCGCATTAAAAAAATAATTAAGCGTTAATCGCGCGTTATTAAAGATTGATTAATATCTCAATAAAATTTTTTTGCACGGGTAAAAATTTTTGAAAAAATTTGGAGACAAAAAACATTCCAAACATCCAAAAATATTGGGGGCCGTAAGGACCGCGTTTTCTGTAACGCTATGTAACCTGCCCGAGTTAACTCGGGTCCGGTCGTAAAGTTTAACTATGATAGTTTAGTAGCAAAACTTTGTTGAGATAACACAAGCAACGAAAAGTTACGAAAAGCAACGATTCCGTTTGAATATACAGTATACGATTAAGATAAACACTACAGCTACAATCGGAACACATCATGTCATTGCAAACTCATATCAATAACCTTCTATTGGTACAGTATGTTAGTGAGACCAATTCATCTAATACAAATATTTGATCCTGACACGATCGGCCGGGTCGAAAACCTGCTTTTCCTCACACAAAATATTATATTTAATAATCCCATCTTATACTCTTTTATTTAGTAAAGACGTGAATAATTTACCAATTATAGGAACCAAAGATATGGGTCGATAATTTTTGAATCATACACATCGCCTTATTTATATATTGGAATAATTAAAGATTCAATCCATTTTTCCAGAAAAGTGAAATCTCTTTTAATAACGTTAAAAACTTCCAATGTTGTAAGAAGAAAGTTCTCTGAAAAAAAAACACTTTATATATTCTATTCTAACAAAATCGATTCCAGGTGAAGTACCAGATTTAAAACGGTTAATAGTTTATTTTAGGTGCTCCAGTGTAAAATTTGTAAAACGTTCTGTTTGTATTAGTGAAGTTTCTTCCCCAAACTCCGTCTCGAGTTGGTTTGCCGAAGTGATCACAACGCGATATTGTCCTGATCTAAGGTTCGGTGAAAGCACACGTCCACACTCAAGATAGACAATATATACAGTTTATTTACAATATATATACTGTAAGGTCTCGTTTTATGCGGTGGATACGTTCTACAGAAAAGCGCATAAAAAATTCGCATAAAAAAAGACTTTACTTGCCTTGAAAAAGTAGGGATACATTCCGTAATTTTCTAAAATCGCATAAAACCAAAACAACGAGTTAAAATTAACTTAAAACCGCATAAAAAAGTTTGCAGAAATTAAAAGAAATAGGCTGCTTATTACTGCAACTTGAAATCAGCAAAATTTAAACTCGCTACTTATTATAAAAATGAACAAAACACCGCTAATATAAAATTTAATTTCAAAACAATTACAGTTTATACCTTTCAATGCGAAACTCAGAATGATGTAATAGCGACTTGTCGATGGTATCATGTACAAGGGGAATCCCCGAATTGCAAAAGCTCACTCTAAAAACAAATCACTGACATCTGGATGTGAAGAGTTAATTAAAACCCCTTTAGTTCCTCTCCCGAGTTAACTCGGGCAGGTTACATAGTGTTACATAAAACACGATCCTTAAGGCCATTTTTAAATTTTTTTTTTGAATTTTTGGAATGTTTTTTAAGTCTCCAAATTTTTTAAAAATATTTAAAAATATACGGCCAGCTAGTGTTCACCCTACTTTAAACCCTTGTCCTCCCGCGACGTCTATGAGAATGCCCCGGGAAATCCAACTCCAGCTGTGTTCAAGGTCATCCAGATGTGTAAACAATGACTCATCGGTGTTAAATTTCACAGAAGGGCGAGACAAAGGAAGTTAAACTTTGAAGCTTTTTCTTCAAAATTAACACATTTCTTTTGTTTTTTTCAGTTTTAAGTATTTTTTATGTTTAATTACATTTATATCAAAAATTGCTAGGAACTAAAGCGATTAAGGTAGATCTAGCTGTCCTTTACATCCATAAACGTTATATGTCAGTGGAACAAATGGAGTGAGCTTTGAGTGTTCCACGATTTTTGGAGACTGTCTATACGCGGGCTTCCTAAACAAGCCTATATGCATGTTTGTCCAAGAAATTTTTGGATGAAATACAAACCACACAACTTTAAAATCGCATAAAAAAAATTCGCATAAAAAGAGACCGTACAGTATATATATATATATATATAGAGAGAGAGAGAGAGAGAGAGTATACAAGTTGGAACCACAGAGTACAGTTGTCTCTTGATAATCTGACAGGTATGGGACTAAAGGGGTGTCAGATTTCCAAAAGTGTCCGGATTACCGAAAGTGATTACATATTTGGCATTGTTTTGCTAGCAGTAGCTTACAATATTCCCTATTCCAACTGTTCAAACAGAACTGCTCACGGAAAACACACGAAATGTGTCATCATGTAAGAATTGGGTGGGGAGATTCACGTCGCGACATGCTTCTGTGCAAGCAGACACATAACGGGAATGGGTACCTTGACGGGAGGTGCGTCGGACTACTGAGCATGTCGGATTACAAAACGTCGGACTATCAAGGAACAGCTGTATATAAAGCGTGATGGCTCACGTTTCAGTTTGGCTTTCGGGAACTATTACGCTCTGGAGAGGCCTCGGTCAGCCTGTGGAGTGGCTCTACCACACGGTCTTAGCACTTACCCTGTCCCTGAGATAGTTACCAGAAGAGTATGCTCTTTCTAATCTCAGTGGGCTTCCCAAGTGCCTGATACTTCCTTGTTACCAGCCTCGAGCCCTTCTCCCTCCTCTCTTGTTCGCTCCGCAATTTAAGGACTTTTTGGACAGAAACTTCCTACCAATTACAAATTTTCCTTGTGCGACCCAGGCCACTTTGATCGGATGGGGATGAAGCTTACATGCGCGTCCACCGATTATCCGACCCAGTTTTTACTGCCAGAAGTTTAACATCTGGAAAGTGATCTACCACTGAACCACCCTTGTATCCAATTAGCGGAGTCACGCTCCTTTGTTCACTCTCCGTTTACAAGCCAACTTACAACTATTGGAAACACTTAATACCTATCCATCAACAACTGTTCACCATTAATATATAAAGAAAGTTCTTAGGAAAATTTAGTGGCATAAAAATTGAACCATCTTTCCAAAGGAATTCTTGAATTATAACCTGATGGAATTTTACGAATTAATTATTTGCCAAAATATTTTAGACTTGTAAAATGTTATCGATCTTTTATTTAAGTTTCAAAAGTAAGACTGTTTTTTCTTTTGACATAGTAGAGTAAAAGGTGGTATTATGGAACACTGCGGATATTATGGAACCACCCCATTTCGAACTGATAATAAACGTGAACTGTAAAGGATTGTGGCTGAACTGAACTAGACAGACATCCATAATAAGGGGAAAACCCGCTTTACTTCAGTTAAACGATTGTCCCGTATTTAATTAATAAGCAAATTTGTTTTTTTTTTTTTCAAAATTCGCAAGTTTTGAATGCTAAGTGAATTTAATTATTTTTAAAATATAAATCGTGTAGTTGTAGGTTCACTGGTGTATGTATTCCGTTCCAGAGACTTAGGGGTACAGTACATATTAATCTGTGTGATGTTCACGTTTTTTAAATTTTGGTCTTGACAGACATAAGTTAATTCAAGATGGTGATGCGTGAAATACGGATCCCATTGGTGCTTTCACAGTAATATGGAACTCAACTCTTCCGAACTCTCTCTTTGCAAGCAGACATTCTTCCGGAGCAATTTGTGAAAAAGACACTAGGTAGAACGCCAATTCTTCCTGAGAATATAAAAAAAAAAGTTGCTGGAATATATATTGTTGATGGAGATCATATTTTTCCATTATAAAAGCACTTTTGCGATAAAATATATTGAAATAAATAATTTTGTACTTATTTAACATTTTTTATACTTTCCTATTTGTTTTTCGCCACATTAAAGCATTTTTTGAAAATATACAGTAAGGTTCCATATTGCCACCCAATTTTCTCTAAGCCTACTTTCTGACTTTTTGTACAAAAGCTTTCAAAAACCATACTTATAGTTACACTAGCGAAAAATCCAATTAGGAACATTTAGTTTACTAGTTACCAATACTTTTCGCACAAAAAAATGTGGGTTTAGTTATGATACCTTGTTTACAATTCACTAAAATGAAAATGGGGTGCCATAATACCACCTTCTCCTCTACTTTGTATTCTTTTAAGCCCTAAGCCCAAGATATCTCGGGCAAGTTACATAGCGTTACGAAAAACTCGGTCGTTAAGGCCTTTTGACAATTTTTTTTTGAATTTTTGGAATGTTTTTCAGGTCTCCAAATTTTTTCAAAAGTTTTTACCTGCGCGAAAAAATTTTATCGCGATTTTAATCAACCTTTAATCACGCGCGATTAACGCTTAATTGTTTTTTAATGGGAATTTTTATCAAATTTAATTAATCGTTCTAAAGTTGTAGTGCGCGGATTTTACTTAGGTAAAGTTATTTAAAGCTACTTTCTGATATCAAAAACGACCTCCAATAGTTTTTTAATTTTTTTAATTAATATATTTTATTATATATAAGTTTAATTAAGTCGGGAGGTCGAAATCGCAATAAAATTTTAACTTTTTAAAAATATTTAAAAATATACGGCAAACTAGTATTCACCCTACTATAAATCCATCGCCTCCCGAGACTTCTATGAGAATGTCCCGGGAAATCCGATTCCAGCTGTTCTCAAGGTCATCCAGGTGTGTAAACAATGACTCATTAGTGTCAAATTTGAAAGAAAGGCGAAACAAAGGAAGTTAAACTTTGAAGCTTTTTCTTCAAAATTAACGCATTTATTTTTTTTTCAGTTTTAAGTATTTTTTATGTTTAATTACATTAATATCAAAAATTGCTCGAAACTTAAGGAGTTAATTAAATAGCTTTTAGACAAAGCATTCATACTTGAATCTTATGCTGATATCTGATAGAAGACTCGCTATCATACCAAACATTTATTTGTCTTTTGCAAGGTACAGGGCAGATTTAACATCATAAACTAAATTTAGAGGCATTGCCGTCTTTGTTATACATTCTACTAGATCAGGGGTGGCCAACCTGCGGCTCTTTGAAGGATTATTTGTGGCTCTCGATAGATGTACCTGAGTTCCCTTTTCATTTTTGTGTTATTATATTTTTAAAAATTATTATCGTTCCGTATGTGTTTCAAAATGTCTTTTAAATTACTAACAACAAATATTAATGAATAAGTGCAACGTTGTAACAAATTTCATTTCCGTTTAAGTTAAGAATGATATGACTCATCGAAAACTGCGCGAACGAACATAAACAGTGGCGTAATCGTCCGTTATCGACCGACTCCAGATCGATTTTGAATTTGTAAACTGTCATTGCAACGGACAGTTGACATTGTGCTCTGGAGGAAACAATTTGTATCACTCTTCCTACGAATATAATTTGTATTCTGGAATTTTTTGCATACCTTTTTAATACGTATTTAATTGCGGCTCGCGAAAAATTTCAATTTTTGAAAAATGGCTCGGACTATCAAGGAGCTTGGCCACCCTTGTACTAGATCATAGAATGTGAAATTTCTTCCATATTCTTATGATAAAACATTAATGTAACAGCAAATGAATATTTAGATTCATCTCTCCATATTGCACGTTTACTGAAAATTTGACTATTAGGAACTCTGGATGAAACCAACGAGGTCGTTAAAAGAAGAACAGGTGAGTGATCTGAGCCTATCTCTGATAAGATACAGAAATCATTTACAACGCGAGAGTATATTTCTTGTGACACTACTACAAAATCGATTACACTGGCTCCATTGATTGCATGGAAAGTAAAATCACCTATTTTTATCTTCTTGCAATATACCGTTTAGACAAACAACACTACTATCCCCACAAAAATGATAAAGAATTTTCTTCTGTTATTAACTGTAGAATCCTTTGAGATCGTCAGAGTAATTTGGCGGTCACCGGTAAAACATGACAAGTAATCAGGATATCCCATTTTAGCGTTAAACTTCCACTGGGTCTTCCAGGTCCTTCACAACTATAAACTGTTTGATGATAAATTTTATAATCATCAAAAAGAAAAAACTGATTCAATTTCCGAAGATGTATGCCATGTTTCCACCACACAGAATATATCCATATTATATGTCAAGTTCCAGAAGTTAGAGAAACAGTATTTATTATGTAAACCTGCGATATTGTAAAATAGAAGTTTCATGTTACCATCTTTATTCAAATATCGAACTTTATATTGGTAACTTTTGTCGTTTATATTATCATGTTGTTTGTCATTTTAAACAATATTCCTAAAAAAGCATTGTTATCCGTATGTTGGAAGATTTCGCCGTTGTAATTACATGCAAATATCTTGTTATCTACAAATAATCTGTTATATCGTAATTTAACAATCTTGGCTCCTTTTTAACCGCATTTCAACTTGTTTCTGATAAGTCTGGTATTCCTCGAATAACCGTCATTAATAAATATATTTGAACCTTTTACATTACTAATATTTTTATAAATTTTTAATTTATATTCAAAATTAAACAACTCCCAAATAATCAGTCGTTTTGTATTCGGTTTAAATTTTCCAACTCTAAAAGTACGTTTAATATTTAATATTGACATCTGTAATCTTTAAATTATCGTTTAAAAAGTTTATGAACCTTAACTAAACTATCGTCCATTTTATGATTATCTTCTAAACCTGAGATTATAATGTTGTTTTTTCTTGGACTTTTCATGGAGATTATTGCATGTTACATCTATTTCTGTATTTGATTTGGCATTTTTAACATAGCCCTTTTCTCCATCGGCTTCAAGAACAAAGAGTCTAGTTTTAACATCTACCAATGCTGTATCTATATTCCCAATCCACGCTTGCCTTCTATCTAAACGCTCTAAAAGTACTTGTAGTTTACTATTTGAAGAAGCTTGCAATTTTAACAGAAGTCGAATTCCTTCTTCAACATCAATCTCCTTTTCGGCAGTCATATAAAACAACTGTTCCGTTGACTCACCTAAGACAACGTTTTCCTTTTTCTTATGAACAGGCAAGGATCTGCATTACTCCTTTGGAAACCCAATTTCAAAAGATAGTCTCCAAATCTCTTGTTCCAACATCGAGAAGCTTGTTTAGGTCCATAAAGACTTCGTTTTAACTTACAGACTCTATTTGAACTATCACTAAACCCCTCTGGCTGTTCCATGTAAATGTCCTCCTCTATTGTACCATATAGGAAAGCTGTTGAGACATCAAATTGTGTTAGAGACATATTTTCGTTTGCTGCAACACTTAAAAGTGCTCTAATTGTTTTTAACTTAGCAACAGGGCTGAATGTTTGATCAAAATCCTTTCCTTTTCTTTCAGAGAATCCCTTCGCTACCAGTCTTGCCTTAAACTTGTCTATCGAACCATCTGGATTGGTCTTTGTTTTAAATACCCATTTGCATGGAATTGCTTTTCTTCCACCTGGTAACTCTTCAAGGGTCCATGTCTCATTTTCTTTTAAGGATTTTATTTCACAATTCATAGCACTTAACAATTTCTCTCGGTTTTCACAAGTAATTGCCTCTGTATAAGTACTCGGATCTTCAAAGGCATTTGATATCGCTGACATAACATAGTCATCAAATCTTCTGGAACGCATAAGCTCTGAACGATCCCGTAGAGTCATTTGTTGTGTTGCCTCTTTGCTCTGAAACTTCATCCTGAAAACTCAAATCTTCTTTTTCAGCATTCAGATAACTATCATCTTCTTGTAAGCTATCAGGCTTCATGCTTATTTCTGGATAAGGTATATTCAAGTTATCATTTTTAACTATCAAGGATTCTTCTTGAAAAGTGACATCTCTCGAACGAATGAGCTTGTTATTTTCTTTGTCCCAAATGCGATAACCATCATCATTATCATATCCCATCAAGACACCTTTCTGTGCTTTCTTCTCTCACTTTTTTCTTAGTTGCTTGAATATATGAGCATAGCAAGTACTTCCAATGATTCTCAAGTGTTTAATATTTGGTTTTTTATTAAACCACAGTTCAAATGGCGAATTACCTTCAAAACTTGATGGACTTGTTCTATTTAGGATATAAGTTGCAGTATTTACTAACTCAGCCCATAGCTTTTCGGTGAAAGTTTTATTAGTATACATTAAGGACCTTGCTGCCTCGACTATTGTTCTATTTTCACGTTCACAGCAGCCATTCTGTTCTGGAGTATATGGCACAGTCAATCGTTGTCTTATTCCATTTTTCTGCAGAATTTTTCTAACAATAGCATTATCAAATTCTCTGCCATTATCACTCAGAATTTCTTTGACTGTATGTCCAGTAACTTTAACTTCAGCTATCATCTGTTTAACTTTTCAGACACTTCAAACTTTTCTTAATAAAATAGATAAATCGAATTCTTGGAAAGTCATCTTTAAATAAAACAAAGTATTTATAACCAGACATAAATGGTTCAAACAATCCACATATATCCGTATGTCTCAGATCACCCAGTTTCGTAGCACGTGGACGTGTGTTCCAAACTTTAATCTATGAGATTTGCCATAAACACATTCTTCACATATTTCGTTATATAAGTCAAATTTTAACATCAAATTCTCGCTCTATACGTGTTTTCACATGTCTCTTGTCTTAGTGACCAAGCCTTTCGTGATAGATCTCTAAAAAATTTCACTTAGTTACTGCATTTACCTCACATGGTTTGCTACATGTTACGCTTCTTAAATTATGCTTAAAAAAACTTCCACGTCGGAAACGTCTATCCGTTTTTATTACACGTCTACCGGTTATTATTACGCGTCCATCAACTTTTAATTTATATTTTTCAGCCTTTCATATGAATAAATTGAAGTAATGACAATCGAGTAAGAATTAAATGGGAAGATTCACATCGCGACATGCTTCTGTGCAAGCAGACACGTAACGGGGACGGGTACCTTGACGGAAGGTGCGTCGGACTACTGAGCATGACGGATTAAAAAACGTCGGACTATCGAGAAACAACTGTACTTATTTTTCGTGCAATACAACGTCGTAATTAACAACGGTTTCCTATTTTCAACACAAGCGTTTAGCGACCGGGCGCGTTCCAACTTACTCTGATAGAGGCTCCCTTTGTCGGCCACTTTTGAAGGTAATAGACTCGTGTACAGTAAGTAATCGGTCTACTGTAGTAGTTTGTTTGATATCGGAAGAGACGTCGATCGTAGCTTATGTGAGGCTCTGGACAGGTCCGAACCCTCACTAAAATTCGCGTTAAAATAATTGTTTTAAAAAAAATAATATATTAGTTAGAAATAGATTTTTATTTTATAAAAACGCGACGCTAGACGATAGAAGACTTTTAAACAATAGAAGAAAGTAAGTCCGTTGACCATTTCCAGTAGGAGATCGAATTAAACTTCGATTTTGACCTCTCCCGCGCCCCCGAAAGGTTTCGAATTGTCATCAGGTAACGAGGAGAGACCAATCGGAAAGGGGAATCTGAGAGAAAACAGATATAACTCCGGAAATTCGAGAACGCGAAGGCTTCTTCTCCCGAAAGTTCCAAGTGACAGACCTGTTGTTGTGTGTGTGTCTCGCACCCATCTTCGTCTCCATCTCCCGAACTCGAATCGACATCTTTCCATCAACGGAATTCGACCGCATCGTCCTAAAGTCGTCGAGACATCGATGAAATTGTTCATTCGCGAACAAGGGATACTCCTTCAAAATGGGACTGTCTTGTAAAGGAGAGGAAGACCCAGAGGCCGCAGCCGCCGCAAAACTTCCAAGATCGCGGAAATCTTGTAAGCTTCTTTCGTGTTTAATAAACGGTTGTGTTGTTTGTAAACGAAGCATCTATCTCTGACTCAACTGCTTCCACATGTCGTTGATTGTTACCGCTCGGCAATCCAAACGGCAAGGAAGACGACGACGATATATATCGCATATTATCGTCAATCGAAAGTTTTTAAATTTCCTCCCCCTCAGCCCTCACACTTATTAAATACAATATTCATTTTATTAACATCTGTTTTATTTGTTTTTCAAAACCGCAATGCAGAATAATAATCAACACTTGGCATAACTCGTTCATTTATTTCAGCTTTTGTTGAGACGCGTTTATACAGTGGCGTACCGTAGTGGGGGCGGCAGGGGCGGCCCGCCCCGGGCGGCACTTTTTAAAAGGCGGAAAAATTTAACAATAAATAATAATATTATCTTGTAAAAATTTGAAACATTATAATCTATACTTGCATCGCACCTACGATAGTGCTATCGTCCGGACTGTCGGCTCGCCGTCCCGGTGAACTAGTAATTTTTAATCCGAGGAAATCCTGCGAAACCTGTAGCCCCCTTTTTTTNAATTTATGATATTCATGTATGATCATTTTTATTCATATAAAATTCTATTTTACTATCTCATCCCGGAATTTCCCGGGATCCCGGGAAAAGAAATTATTTTCGCCGTAATCCCGCTGGAGGCAAATTTCCAGGAAAATGAGAAACCCTAGTGGCGTACCGTAGTAAGGGCGGCAGGGGCGGCCCGCCCCAGGCGGCACTTTTTAAAGGGCGGCAAAATTTCACAATAAATAATAATATTATCTTGTAAAAATTTGAAACATTATAATCTATACTTGCATCGCGCCTACGATAGTGCTATCGTCCAGACTGTCGTCTCGCCGTCCAGGTGAACTAGTAATTTTTAATCCGAGGAAATCCCGCGAAATTTGTAGGGCTTTTTTTTGCCTTTACGATTCATTGGTGTTCATATACACCACTAATATTCAAAAGAACTATTTCAATTTAAACAGTTCGCTGCACTAGCACAAAATTTCATTGCTTGTTCTGTGACAAAACTGAATTTTAGTCTTTTAAATTGAAATATTGAAATACCTAAATAAGGGGAAAAAAAATTTTTTTTTTTATATACCTAAATAAAGGGGAGCGGAATTTTTTTTCCGCCCCGGGTGGCTCACACCCACGGTACGCCATTGTGTGTATGTCCTGATTGTTGAACAGAGACTTCACAGTCTATATCCTTTTTACAAAAGCCCTCTTTAAGAGTTTATAGATCAAAATGTAAGTCTCTCTGCACTCGATCTCTTTGATTAGTAAAGCCATTCTTTTAGAAAACCCGAAGGCTATTCTAACGGATAGCTGCCGAATAAGTGGTACTGTACAAGAGTCTTAACAACTCCGTATTTCCGGCTAGCTTCTCACAATAGTAAAGCTTAAACTAATTCTAATAACTTTTTTTAAAGGCGAAATTCAAGAGAATCTATTTATCACATAGTTTATACGCTTTGTTGCAAAAATATAAACACTTTATTATCATATAAAAGCAATTATCTGATCATTTTACAAGAATTTTCGGATGCAATTTACATAAAAAAATTACAGACCTATAAATTCCCACTGTTGTCTTTGTAACCGTCTGTCTGTCTTCTTTAAATCTCAAACACGGAGTACGAAAAATGAAACATAAGGAAAGGTGAGGAAATCCTATTGCCAGGAGATCCCGATTAACAGTATATGAAATTCTGACAGAAACCGAAAGACACGTTATTTTACTTCGGACGTATTCCTCTGAAAAGTGTTAGATAAATGACCGGCACGACTCTACTGTTAAAAAGAAATGTGATGTACAGAAACAAGACACTATTAATTTCAGGTAGGGAGAATATATTTTAAATTAAATTAAATAAATAAAAAATATAATTAAAAATTACAGCCCGAAATTGTGATTATGTGACAATAAATAATTTTATTCAATCAAGTTTTATATCATGTCTTTCGGACGTTAACTTACACAACTTCACGGGGTCATCACAACCTGTCTAACAAGGATCATTTCTCAAATACAGTAGAGCGTCGTTTATCCGAATCAATTGAGGTCTGGGGTTGTTCGGATAACTTATTTTTCGGATAACCAATTATGTACGAAAAAATATATTAATTTATCCCGTGTTGATGTTTTTCTCCGTTGCGTGTCGCTTCGCGTTGAATTTTCGTCGATGTTAAGCCTAACGAAGACTATTGTATCGTTAAAAGTTATTTTTTCATTTTGTAGGAACAATAAAAATTTATTGAATAATATAAAAACAATAAAAAATTATACTTCATAAGTCAATTTAGTATCAAAAACGTAAAATATTTGAGTAGCCAAAGACATAGCCAAAGATTACAGCGCCACATCACTTTATTTTTCTTAACTCTTTCCGCCCTGTGGGCACTAAGAGAACCTCTTTTTGCAGGCCCATTATGGGTTCGGCCAGGCCCACAATGAGGCCGCCGGGTGGTGAGAGACAAGGCCCGGCATATCCAAACGGACCACCTTCCGAAAAATACCTGGGGATTTTTCGACCAGTTCGAATTCGAACCCGGGTCCCCCAGAGCGGTAGGCTGCCACCTTGACCTCTCGGCCATCCGGCCGCAGCGCCACAGCACTGGCGAAAATTTAAATTTGTCGACTGGAATTCCTTCGGATAACCGACCTTCGGATAAACAACGCTCTACTGTTTTAATATTCGGCTGCGAATGGTACAGTTCCTTAGAGTTAATATTAAGGAAAAAATGATATCTTAAATATTTTAAGATATTATATGGCTGATTTAATTGCTTACTACTTGATGGATGAACTTGTATTATTGCGTATCTTTCAAGTACCGCGATAAACGTAACAATGGAAGGCTGATATAACCAAACACATTTTATGCTTTTCGCTTTAGTGTTCGTTATATTGTAGTATTTGATTTATATAACTACAAAGGCAGTTATATAACGTTAAAGGTAGTTATATAGTTACGTAGGAGTATATCACATCGAGTGACCAATCTAAGACATTTTTAAAATTTTTTATTTTTACTGTACTGTACATAATTTTAAAATATGTTAGATTGGTTACTTGGTGTGATAAACTCTTATGTAAAGTAATTTTTCTAAATATATATCAAAAGTAAACAGAAATTTTGAGTAAGAGATTGAAAATTCAGCAGAAAAATTTTGAGATTAAAAGAGTTTAAGAAAAAAAATTTACACATTATTTACAATAACTTCTATAATATTCTGTATAATTTGAAATATTTTGATAAAAATAATGAACAATAGTCATCTTTTAAAGCTGCAATATAAACATTGAATATCAGACAAAAGACAGATTTGCCGTTCAATAACGAACAGTTGCAAATATTCTTTGTAATAAATTAATTCTGACTGTAGTGTATTTACACCGATTGCGTTTCGACACGTGGTTTAGTAGCGTCACGACATACAGTAAATACAGCTACACTTGTCGAGCTTCATGGCCTCATGAAGCAGCGACATCTCGTGGTAAAAATCTGAACTACGGGTACGGCATCGTTCCGTAAATATTTGCTATTTATGCTACGTAGATGGCCCCAGTTTAAATCTGCGCTATTGTTGAAGTACGATTTTTTGTAAACTAAAGGATTTGTATTACCCGTGTACATTACATTAGCATTCAAAATTACACACTAATACTTACATTAAAAATTCTAATAACGTCTGTAAGAACACCGAAAGAGAAACATACAAGAATATAACGACACGTGAGAAGTATCGATGAAGTGTGCTTCCTTCAAAAATTATCAGGTTTGGACCGAACACCAAACCTATAAACTTTAATTAAAAGATAATTTCGCTTCTCGGTTTTGTTGGCTAAGATCAAATGTGTAGTATCTGGACCCATATTGGTAAGTATTTTTTCGCTTTAAGCCTATTTTGCTTTCCTATTGTCTTCTAACTTTCGTCAAGAGATCTGCCTGCACGATTGAAACACATCGTGTATTCGCGGATCGATTGACAAAGCTCTTTACTATCGAGGGGCGAGCAGACTCCTGCGACTCCCCCATCTAATACTTCATCTCCCCTTTTTTTTTTGCCTCTTTTTGGGATCTTCCCCAAGAGGTTTTCCAAACTTCCACTTTGTCTTCCTCTGCCTTCCGCTCCCTTTCGATCTTAGCTAGCCGGGACTGCGATTTTTGGCGCTTTCTATCGTTTGCTATCTATTGGACGCCTTGTGGATTTTTTCACCAATAGTCGGAATAAACGCGTTTTTTTACCTAGTGCTGTGCCCCCTTTTCCTCAAGAGAATTATCTACGTGCTTGTGTGCCATCGTGTGTGTCTCTATTCAGTTGGATGCNTCTACCACACATTTTATTTTACCAAGTAAGTTTTTATTATTTTATTTTTAATTATATCGTGGCTAGCGATTCAGAATGTAATTGGGTTGTAATTGTGATATTAAAAACACATTTAGAGAAGTCTACGGTTTTTATTGGCTTATCGAACAAACGAATAGGAATGGGCCCTAGACCAGGGATGGGCAATCTTTTTCTATATAAGGGCCGCATTTTGAAACTTTTGAAATGACGCTGGCCGCATAACAGTGAAAAGAGACGAAAATGCCGGTATATCAAATTATTTATTCATATATAATTATAAATTAGCATAGGTATACTTAATTTAGCTTTCTGATGTAAACGTAATATATCAATTATTTGGTTCAATATTAGTTACCGCTAGCTTTAAATTAGTTTCGATGTGTCTGTTAGCCGGTTTCTTGTTTTAATTTTTACTAAATTCTTGCGGGAAAAACTATTCACATACATAAGTTGTAGAAAATAACGTTTGGATTTTTGCTGCATACTTCCTTAAGCTGGGAAATTGATATATTTATTCATATTTTATGCGACGAGGGCCGCAAAAAATATTAATGCGGGCCGCAGGTTGCCCATCACTGACGCGCAATTAACTGATTGCCCCCTGGAAGTTGGTTTTTTACAGAAACACAGCTTCCCTATCGTCAAATGTCACGGCACTCCACTGGTAAAAAACATAAGGATGAGTTATTTCAAAGTTAAAAGGAATGTCTCATTGTTTAGAGAATGAAATCATTTTTCAAATTACTTTATTTTTTAGTTTTAATCTATTCTGTTAAGATTTGATTTCATTCAAGTAAATTTTTTTTCAAAAGTGGTCAAAAATAATTTACTGCCATGTTGTGTAGATATTAATATTCATAAACAACGTTAATTTTGAATTAAAAAATTTTGAAAATAAAAATACAGTTGTCCCTCGATAATCCGATAGGTATGGGACCAAAGGTGTGTCGGATTACCAAGAGTGTTCGGATTACCGAAAATAATTACATATTTCGCATTGTTTTGCTAGCAGTAACTTACAATATTCTCTACTCCAACTGTTCGAACAGAACTGCTCACATAAAACACACAAAAGTTTCCGGATTACCGAAAATAATTACATATTTCGCATTGTTTTGCTAGCAGTAACTTACAATATTCTCTACTCCAACTGTTCGAACAGAACTTCTCACATAAAACACACGAAATGCGTGTCATCGAGTAAGAATTGGATGGGGAGATTCACATCGCGACATGCTTCTGTGCAAGCAGACACGTAACGGGGACGGGTACCTTGACGGGAGGTGCATCGGACTACTGAGCATGTCGGATTAAAAAACGTCGGACTATCGAGGGACAACTGTAATTACAATAAATTGATAACAGTTTTCAGCTCAATAAAATTAAATAACATATTTAAAAGTAAAGTTAGTACTGTATTACTTTTTATAGTTATACAAAAGAATTTTGCAGAAATATATTTATTATTTTTATAATAAATTGACATATAAAGATATATGCTTTACTTTTAACTAAAAAGTACAATGCAATAATACAAATTAAAAAATCATTAGGTAGAATTTTCAAATTTGGTCTAGTTAAATACAGCAGAACCCCAATTATCTGAGTCATGATCAGAGCTGGATTTGCATTTTTGGGGGCCCTAGAATGAGCAAGGCTTTGAGGCCAATAAAAATAATAATTATCTGAAATAAATTTTATTTGACTTATTCACATAAGGATTTTTATAAATTCTTGCTATACCTTTCTTTTTTTGTTAATAACTGAAAATCTCAGCAACCTCATGAAAGCTTCAAAATTTGGAGCTTTTCAAAAATTAATACAGTGGGTTATCAGTTAATGAACATAATCTGTTCCAAGACTTTGTTCGCTATCCAAATTGTTCGTTAACCGATTATCGATTTATCATAGGTTTTTATGGGAATTTGATTAATTTGTTCTGGAGATCCCAAAAAATAAAATATATATACTTTCTATGTTTATTTATGTGTAATAATAAAAATACATATATACACAGTCTTACATTTTTATTAGTCATGTTTTTTCCATTTGTTGGGATTAAAGAATCTGTCTAACATCGATTGCTTTTTCTCTCTTCAGGATTTTTCAGAATTAATTAATAGCATTATAATTGTAGAGATCCCCAAGCCTATTAACTTCAACCTGGTTTGGATGCTATTCTAAGACTGTTAATCTGATATCCTTCCACTTTTTCAAAAGATCTTTAATAGCAGATATTGGCATCAATACTCTACCGAGTTTCTCGGTGTTCTTTATTCAAGAGTTCTTGGCATTCCTCTGTTGTCAGATCAGTTTTAGGTTCCATTATGAGCTCTTCAATGTTCTTTATTTCTCAGATGTGATTTTTGTTACTTCTTAAGCTGCTTGAGTCTTCTTGATAATACAGTATCTTTCTTAGATAAGGTTGAACTACAGCCTACTGTAAACCTGTTCAACTCATACTGCTAGTGGTATTGGCAATATGAATATTCTGATTTTATTGATATTAAGTTCGATTCTTTTATGTTGCCTTTAGAGGAGGGGGCTTTTGCTTATTGGATGTGGATAATTGTACAGTCTTACCTTGGGGTGTTTTTACCCTGATTTTGATTACATCTTATCAGGTCATTCATTCTTGGGCTTGTGCTAGTTTTGGTGTTAAGATGGATGCAGTTTCAGGCCAAGTTAATCAGATTTGTTTTTTGATTAACCGGCCTGGATTATACTATGGTCAGTGTTCTGAGATTTGTGGGACTAATCATAGTTTTATGCCTATTGGTATTGAAAGTCTCTGTTGATGATTTTTTTTTTGGGCTGGGTGAGAGGTTTTTATTAACTAGATGGCTGAAGAAAAGTGCTGGTCTTTTAAACCATTTTATAGTTTTATTACTTCTAGTTGGTGCCTCAAATGAGCTCCAACATCAGACATCTTCTGCCCACTCTCTCTCTACCTTTGCTATTATACTCTCACCTTTTGAAAATAAAAACCAATGCAAAACTTAATGAGTGTTCACCCGATAGTCTTGCGAATACTATAAAACAATTGTTTGCCAGAAAAATAAAAGGCTGAATTACAAGGGAGAGTTTCAAGTTTGGAGGAATACTATTTGATCAGTATATACTGGGTTGAGCATCGATGTCGACGTCTCCTGTGTTCTGAAAAGTTTCGAATTGTTGCCTTGAAGACAAGGGAAGACCAACTGGTTTCATTATTTTACATTGTTTCTTTTTGTGTTTGTTTTGTGAGGTGTTCGTTGTCTGAACATAAAAATCTTTCGCAAAAGTGTTTGTTATCCAATTAGTTCATTAACCGATCACCCAGTTTTCTCCAGAATGTAAACAAACAAGAAAGAAGTTCAAAAAACATTAAAAAAATTTTAAATTAACATTCAAAATTGGACATCTTAAAATGGATTTTCAAATTTGCTGCATTGTCTTTTAGATCTTTTAGAAATGGCTCTTATTTTTTCTTATTAAAAGTTTAAAAAGTTGAAAACAGATTGATAGTTTTGAGGCTCCTAGAATCACAAAGCCATAGGATGCAGCCTAGTCAGCCTACAGGTAAATCTGTCACTGGTCGTGATTAACCAAGATTCTGCATTATCACTACTTCTTTTAATACTGTAATTCTTAAAAGAAAGTTTAAAACAATAACATGTACTATATTGCAAAATGATAGTTTGTGTTACTTTTATTATTTTAATTTCAGTAAGAGAGAGATCATTCATATTAAAATGTAACTACAATACTACATATTATTTTTATCATTTATGTTATTTCAGTTATAAATGGATTATAAACAGGAAAACCTCTTTGATCTTGTATAGAAGTTAGGTTGATTGACATATATACATAAGATGTAAATTTTTAGTTCTAGTAAATGCTCTTTTATCAGTTGTTGCAAATTATTAAAACTATTATTATTAAATTATTAAAACTATATTATTAACTATTATTACAACTAAATTAAACTATTTTATTAATACCTGATATTATCAGTTGTCTAATTTATATTTTTTTAAGTTTCCTGATACTGACAGTTTCAATTGTTACAGTGATAGTATTGAAGCTACAAATTTTCTGATGTGGAATTAGTTTCCACAGCAAACTCATTATTAGTGTTTTGTTTTTCATTAAACAGTATCATCAATTTATTTACATCAATCTATTTAATATACTTCTAGCAAGTTCTAAAATTAGTTTGAAATGATAAGTTAAAAAATATATATATATATATATATATCACTTTATTATTAAGTGATATATATATATATCACTTTATTATTATTATATATCACTTTATTATTTATAAAGTGATATATATATATATATATCACTTTATTATTAACACAATAAAAAATTCTAAGTTAATGCATGAAATTACTAATAATGCTAAAGTAATGTTTAGATATTTTGTACCAGTAAATGACTATATGACTTCCTATCGGTGGTTTTTGAATGGTGGTCATTTACTGTGTTTTTCCACTTTCATAAGATCAAGATTAATTTTCACATAGATACTTTTAGATTATTTAGAACTAGCTGTACCCGACCACGCGTTGCTGTGGCTCAAAATGTATCTATTATAAATTATAACACGCCCGCGGGAGGGAAATTCGAAAAATTTCTTCTTAGCGTACATTCTCTTGACGTACCCTATTAAAACGCAATCAAAAAACGCAAAAAACTGCATCTAAAATAGTATAATAGAAGCGGAGTTCTTCACAGTAAGCCTTAATTTCGTCCCTCTCCCCTCTATATTATATAGATGTCGAAATTTCCCTCCCCGCTGGGGGAAATTTTGATATTTATAGTAATACAGTATTATAAAGAGGTAATGTTTGGATGTAGGAGGTAATCTCCGAAACTACTCATCCGATTTCAAAAATTCTTTCACCAATATTTAGAATGGAACTTCAGGGTTCACATAGGCTGTATATTATTTCGTTAAACATTCATATAAATTAAAAGATATCATCTAGGGTTAAGGCTTTTATGTCCAACAGATGGCGCTACGCGTACGACGACCTAAGTTTGCTTTTCTGTGAGGATGAACTAAAGCAGATCATCTATCTATCTATATAAATAAAAATGTAATGTTCGTTTGTTCCTACCGATTCCTTTGAAATTTTGACACAACGCTGCATTCGAATACGCACGTGTTTTTATATAATACTAGCTTTTGCCCGCGGCTTCGCTCGCGTTAAGAAGTATTATTAAGAGAGAGCACGAAACAAACATGCACCGTCACCAACAATAGGGACGACAGTACATTCTTCAACTTCTCCATTAACGTTCAGATTTTCTTTAGCCATTTTAAAAAGTCTAACCGACAAAATTTTAAAAAAGTCTAACAGACAAAACCTATACTTAAACCAAACGAAAACAAAACAAATGCCAAATACAAAGCAGAGTCTATAACCAAAACTACTAAACCGAAACAAAGCAAATGCAATCCAAAATATGCCAAGAAAAGAACAGCCAAAATCGTCAAATATAATCCGCTAGAAATATTTAGGTATAGTATGTACTATTAGATACGGCGGCCACTCATCATCGGGTATATGTAACTCAGTGAAAACACAACGATAGCGCGTTTTAAAATACTACTAACGCCATCTATTGTCAACATTTAGAACTAAAAATTATTTTGTTCGTCTTAATTTATTCGTTCCATTAGGTACTGATAGGTTCAAACTAATACATTTACATCCTCCATCATCCCTTATTTTATCCCCATGGGGGTTGAATTTATCAAAATCCTATTTAAGCGGACGTCTTCATCATAGTAGCTCCAATCTTTAATTTCAGTTCAATCAGTCGAAAATCTAAGAAGATTTATACAAACTTTCATCCCCTATTTTATCCCCTTAGGGGTGGAATTTATCAAAATCCTTTCTTAGGGGATGCCTACGTCATAGTAGCTTTATGCATGCAAAGTCTCAGCCCGATCGGTTTAAAATTGACAAAGTTTCATACAAACTTTCATCCCCTATTTTATCCCCTTGGGGGTAGAATTGATCAAAATCCTTTCTTAGCGGATGACTACGTCATAACACTATCTGCATGCCAAATTTCAGCCCGATCCGTCCAGTGGTTTGGGCTGTGCGTTGATAGATCACTAAGTCAGTCAGTCACCTTTGAGTTTTATATATTTAGATACATTTTGAGCCACAACAACGCGTGGCGGGGTCTGCTAGTAATATACAAGTTCGGACACGTGCACTGCGTATCTCGCCGACCACGTGACTGCGCCGCGCGGTTACCTATCTCGTATACGTACTGTACGTGTCTTGCCCCTCGCCACCCGCTGACACCATAAATATAACGCTTACCTAGATGACATCTTTTAATTTATATGAATGTTTATCGAAATAATATACAGCCTATGTCCACCCCGAAGGTCCATTCTAAATATTGATGAAAGAATTTTTGAAATCGGATGAGTAGTTTCGGAGATTACCTCCTATATCCAAAATTATAAACTTTACCTCTTTATAATATTAGTGTAGATACGGTAAAACCTGTCTATGGCGACCAACCACGGTTCCTTCAAAAAGTGATCTTTTAGACAGGTGGTCGTCTAATACAGGTGGTTCTGTAATAACGTATTTCTGTACGTATTTTGTGCACTTTTTAGCCATTTCTACTTAAAAGCAAAACTCGAGGTGAGCAAAAATAAGCAAATTTTTTCGACGATAGGGCTATATTGGTATTGTATTTTATTCTTATCAGATAACACGGTTTACAGGAGTCGTCGTGATATTATAAGACAGATTTAATTCCAATATTTTAAAGATTAATACAATAATCGCATTTTCTCGGTTATAATGCACACTTTATTTTTTCTGACTTAATTAATTCGACTCGGTTCTTTTCGTTCGCTCCTCAGTTACGTGTATTACGTCATCAATATACANGACCACTTCCTGTGACAGTAAGCGCATAAGATGAGATTTTTCATGTATATATTTGCAAAATATGTAGCAAAATCAATGGTATCTGGGTCTTCCTTACGTTTCCTCATGATCTCATCTGCCAAGAGATAAAAAGCATCTTGATATCTTTCTTGGAGTAACCCTCGTAATTTTAAGTAAGTTTCTGCTTGCTTTTTTGTGATACGAATTTTATTGAGATTTTTCCTCCAAGCTCGATCTACATGCCAGGTGCAAGAGTCTTAACTGAGGCTGATTCATTACTTGAATCCAAGCATTGAAAAATGCTTCAGCAATATCAGACATAAAAACCTTAAGAGATAATATTCCAGCTTTTTCTTTAATGCTTTCAAAAAATAACTCATAAACAAGTTAGTCAGTCCTGTTTGAAATAAGAAAAGCACATGGGAATCCTTGTCTTATATCATCAATTATGAATAATGTTGTTAGTTCAAAGCCATAACTGTTGTGAGATCAGCCAAGGGTATAGGTAGATTCCCTATATCACTTACTGGCCACGATCGTGAGATCGGTTCTCTAAACTTTCATAGGAGAGCGATAACCGCTAGTTCATCCGAACCGCGAAGATCAGATGCTCGTCAGGACTGACACCAGTTTGTCAATTTATCGATGCGCGGACAAACACGCGTGTGAGATCTGATTCGACACAAAATAAAGGGACATTTAATTATAAACGAAATAATAAATTTAATAAAACAAGAAAATAAATCATGCAAAGATCTCAATGAACGAGAGATAGAATTACCACAAATAACATACAAATCGAGAGATAGCTTGGCTACACTTATCTTCTACACTATTCGCGATCGAGAGAGAGAGCTCACAAAATCGTTATAAAACATACAACCTGTTTCAGTGGTCGTTCGTCTTCTTCTCTGTAGGCAAGGGACACTTTGAAGATAAAGTTCCTATACTTCTTCGTATGGGAGATCGATATGTGCACAAAATCGAAGTATATTTTCTAAGTTACAGACTCGGGACTTAGTCTATGTGACTCGTTCAAGGGCGTTGGTCATCAGGAGGAAAACTGTGTGGAGTTTGGACGCTTCGGATCGGTCGAAGAACTCCTCGAATTCGGCCTAATTTCCCTTATATCTCCTGAATTTCGACCAATCATCGGCCAGTAACTCTTTCATGAGAACGGACGAAAGGGGAACGAATGAGGGGTAACCATTTCCCATCTGAGTGGGATTTTAACCAGATAAGGGAAAGTCAGAGGATGTTCTCTTCTGTGAAAGGAAGTAACATCTGTTATCTGGGTTTTTCCCACNCTAAGGGCGTTGGTCATCAGGAGGAAAACTGTGTGGAGTTTGGACGCTTCGGATCGGTCGAAGAACTCCTCGAATTCGGCCTAATTTCCCTTATATCTCCTGAATTACGACCAATCATCTGCCAGTAATTCTTTCATGAGAACGGACGAAAGGGGAACGAATGAGGGGTAACCATTTCCCATCTGAGTGGGATTTTAACCAGATAAGGGAAAGTCAGAGGATGTTCTCTTCTGTGAAAGGAAGTAACATCTGTTATCTGGGTTTTTCCCACGTTAAAACAGTATTTTTTCACCAAAAATAAAGTAATATTTGGTGACAATATTTAACATAATAAAAATTATTAAATTGGACCCAGGGCCTTTCGGGTCTCACACTGTTCATTCCATGTGTCCCATCTATGCATATACAATCAGCACTAAATTGTTGCAACATGTGCTGCTGAATATCATTCATTATTATTAATTAAAACAAAGTCTTTTTTTACTAATTTTGTTTCATTTGAATAGATGCCTTGGGGTTTATAAAATAAAACAGAACAGTCATTATTAATTTTCATTTCATTTACCCAAATATCTACAGATATTCTATTATCTTGGTGCTTTACACCATCTTTTTGCAAATTGTATGCTTGTTCAATGTTGTAGAGATCCTTTTTTCTTAACAGATGTAGCCTGTGAAGTGTAGAATCAGAGAGAGAATCTCTGATTTCATCAAGAATAACATCCAATTGTATTTTTTCAGCTATTTTATCTTGCTAATGAGAAAAGTTGTGATGCTGTTAAAGTTAAATGTCCCATGTCTATGTCATGACCCACGTGGTTTTTGTGAATTTTACAGTACATTCGCCATTTTCTTTTTCAATGACCTTCATTCCTGCTGGGCAGTAAGCATTTATTTTGCTGCTAACCTGGGTCTTAAAATGTCTAATTCCATTACCTTTGGATGTATATATTCCAGAGTGGTGACAAGAAAAATACAGTTTGACTTGCCCTGCATACCTTAAATCAGGACCTCAGGTAGTTTTAACAAATTTAGCATATGACTTTTGTACAGTCTCTTCTTTCCATGTCTACTGAAGAAAACGTCAGTATTTCTTCTTGTATTGTTAATTCATGAACGCTGTTAAAATGTTCCAGCAGAAGTTTTTTGGAATAACTAGCATCACACAGACCACAGTTCACAATGTTCGAATTATCAGGTGTTTCAATTATTTCACCATGGTCATTCCAAAGATGATAACGTAAACGGCGATTTTGATTGAATTTCCTGGAACATAAATAACAAGGAAAATTAAATACTNGTAGCCTGTGAAGTGTAGAATCAGAGAGAGAATCTCTGATTTCATCAAGAATAACATCCAATTGTATTTTTTCAGCTATTTTATCTTGCTAATGAGAAAAGTTGTGATGCTGTTAAAGTTAAATGTCCCATGTCTATGTCATGACCCACGTGTGTTTTTGTGAATTTTACAGTACATTCGCCATTTTCTTTTTGAATGACCTTCATTCCTGCTGGGCAGTAAACATTTATTTGGGTCTTAAGATGTCTAATTCCATTACCTTTGGATGTATATATTCCAGAATGGTGACAAGAAAAATACAGTTTGACTTGTCCTGCATACCTTGAATCAGGACCTCTGGTAGTTTTAACAAATTTAGCATATGACTTTTTTACAGTCTCTTTTTTTCATGCTATAAACAAGTCTACTGAAGAAAATGTCAGTAATTCTTCTTGTATTGTTAATTCATAAACGCTGTTAAAATGTTCCAGCAAAAGTTTCTTGGAATAACTGACATCACACAGACCACAGTTCAAAATGTTCGAATTATAAGGTGTTTCAATTATTTCACCATGGTCATTCCAAAGATGATAACGTAAACGGCGATTTTGATTGAATTTCCTGGAACATAAATAACAAGGAAAATTAAATACTTTCTGCAACTTCTTTGGATTCATTAACTCGTTCACGTGATTCGTTATGTTGTAGTATTTGATTTATATAACTACAAAGGTAGCTATATAACGTTAAAGGTAGTTATATAGTTACGTAGGAATATATCACATCTAATTGTTGAAGTACGATTTTCTGTAAACAAAAGTATTAGTATTACCCGTGTACATTACATTAGCATTCAAAAATACACACTAATACTTACATTAATTTAAAAATTCTAATGACGTCTGTAAGAACACCGAAAGAGAAAGATACAAGAATATAACGACACGTGAGAAGTATCGATGAAGTGTGCTTCCTTTAAAAATTATCAGGTTTAGACTGAACTCACCAAACCGATAATTTTTAAATGAGACAGATACTATAAAATATAACAACTAAATCAGAAAATTAAAAGTGATTCTATTAGAAGCAGCTACCAACTGAAATAAAATAAAAATTATTCAACTGTTAAAAAAAATAATTGCAAAAAAATTAATTAATATTTCAGAATACGTTTCAGAGAATTAGTACTTATTTTTCGTGCAATACAACTTCGTAATTGACAACGGTTTCCTATTTTCAACACAAGCGTCTAGCGACCGGGCGCGTACCAACTTACTCTGATAGAGGCTCCCTTTGTCGGCCATATTTGAAGGTAAGAAACTCGTGTACAGTAAGTAAACGGTCTACTGTAGTAGTTTGTTTGATATCGAATGAATCGTAAAGGCAAAAAAAGGGGGGGGCTACAGGTTTCGCAGGATTTCCTCGAATTAAAAATTACTAGTTCACCGGGACAGCGAGCCGACAGTCCGGACGATAGCACTGTCGTAGGCGCGATGCAAGTATAGATTAGGATTTTTCAAATTTTTACAAGATAATATTATTATTTATTGTGAAATTTTACATCCCCTTAAAAAGTGCCGGCCGGGGTGGGCCGCCCCCAATACGGTACGCCACTGTATAAACGCGTCTCAACAAAAGCTGAAATAAATGAATGAGTTATGCCAAGTGTTGATTGATTATTACGCTGCATTGCGGTTTTGAAAAACAAATAAAACAGATGTTAATAAAATGAATTTTGTATTTAATAAGCTACGATCGACGTCTCCTCTTCCGATATCAAATAAACTATAGTAGACCGATTACTTACTGTACACGAGTTTATTACCTTCAAATATGACCGACAAAGGGAGCCTCTATCAGAGTAATGTCGCTAGACGCTTGTGTTGAAAATAGGAAACCGTTGTCAATTACGAAGTTGTATTGCACGAAAAATAAGTACTAATTGTCTGAAACGTGTGCTGAAATATTAATTAATTTTTTGCAGTGAATCATTTTTGTTTTATTTCAGTTTGTAGCTGCTTCTAATAGCTTCACTTTTAATTTTCTGATTTAGTTGTTATATTTTATAGTATCTGTCTCATTTAAAAATTATCGGTTTGGTGAGTTCAGCCCAAACCTGATAATTTTTAAAGGAAGCACACTTCATCGACACTTCTCACGTGTCGTTATATTCTTGTTTCTTTCTCTTTCGGTGTTCTTACAGACGTCATTAGAATTTTTAAATTAATGTAAGTATTAGTGTGTATTTTTGAATGCTAATGTAATGTACACGGGTAATACTAATACTTTTGTTTACAGAAAATCGTACTTCAACAATAGCGCAGATTTAAACTGGGGCCATCTACGTAGCATAAATAGCGGATATTTACACTGGCGTATAATTACAGAACGATTCCGTAGCCGTAGTTCTGGTTTTTACCACGAGATGCCGCTAGTGTCGTGAGGTTCATATAGCGTATACATCCTGCTGTACGGTGTGCTTGGAATTTTTTGTCGATATTTTAGCTTTAAAACCACACTTTATCATCGATAATTGGTTGTGAAGTATTCCCGCTACGTTGCTAAGAAATCGTTATGGAAAATATTGCGTTGGATATATTAGAAAATACTTATTGTTATTGCGATAAGCACTTCTCCTCAAAAGGAAATCTTACTAACAAGCATGTAGATTTAGAAGATAAGCAAATCCTGGTGGAGGAAAAGTCTATATTCTGTCGGAAGACTTCATGTTCTGAAGGATTTTCTACTTTCCTTCAATTACGTGAACATCTGGAGAAAGTACTGTACCTGTATAGTACATAAATTTGCCTGTGAAATTGAGAAGCTGGAATTCAAAACTATGAAGGGTAAGTAAATTCTGTTCTGAAATTTAAAAATGCTGTATTTAATTAATATATCTTAAAATAATTGTTTTCATGAATATTAACAGCTCATTCAGTAGTACTGTAATTAAAAATATTATGTACTGTATTTGACAGATTTCTACGA
>NW_019384535.1:883580-892782 GCF_000671375.1 Centruroides sculpturatus | reverse complement strand
ATTGACGGAGCTCAAACAGAAGACGAGGCTAAAATACTAGATGAGTTCTACAGGTTTTATAATAATCTCTACCAGAAACCCAACACTAACTGGGACTCCTGGGAGGAAATCGCCAATCACATTAAACCAGTAAAAAACAACAGTGAGAACATAATCGACAGAGAAATAACAAGTGATGAAGTTAAAAATGCCATCGAGGAACTACATATAAGGAAGGCCCCCGGTATTGACGAACTCCCATCTGAAATATATAAGTTTTATAAAGACGACTTCGCTGAAATTCTACCCAAGATATATAACGACGACACATACTACAATGACTTCAGTATAGGAATGATGACATTAATCAACAAAAGAGGAAATGACACCGGTCAAGTAGGAGATTACAGACCGATCACTATCCTAAATACAGATTACAAAATATACAGTATAATAATTGCCAATAGACTAGAAAATATATTCCGAAATCACTTAAGCAAAACACAAACCGCAGGCATCAAAGGAAGGGCGATACAGAATAACACCATGTTTCTAAACTTGATCCAAGATATATATAAAAAAAGGAAAGCTCCATTATCCATTCTTACAATAGATGTAGAAAAAGCGTTTGATACGCTCAACAGGGACGTCCTCTGGAAAATACTATCACAATATGGCTTAAACGAAAAAGAAATTAAGAGAATAAAATATCTATATCATCAACCAAGAACCAAAATCGTAATAAACAATAGTGAGTCAAATTACTTTAACTGTGAGGCAGGAGTGAGGCAGGGCTGCCCCTGCTCCATGGTACTTTTTGCAATTTACTTGGAAGGCCTATTAAATATGATAAAAAATGAAAAACTAATCACCCCGCTCTATATCCCAGGTACTAATAACCAAACTAAATTTGTCGCTCATGCAGACGACATCAACTTTTTTATTAACGACAACATCTCCCTGTATAAAATAACCGAAAAACTCAACGTCTTCAGTAAAATCACTAGCATGAAAATAAATAAAAATAAGAGCAATATTGTAAAAATCATAGGCCATGAACACCTTGAAAGCAGAAACTTTAAAGAAACTAACAGCAAAAAAGTCCTGGGAGTCTGGATTGGGAAGAATAATAACAACAACAACATAAAGGAAATGAAAAACAAAATTACTGCAGCAATAAAAACATGGGAAAAGATCTGGCTCTATATGCCCGAACGGGTTATTGTGGCAAACAAAATACTATATGCCAAGATCATGTACACCCTTTACGCCACGGATATAAACAAGAAAGAAGCAAACGCTATAGAAAGGATTATCTTTAACTATATCTGGCAAAAGCAGTTTGAGCCATTGAGCAGAAAAATTATGAAGAACGAAACAAGCCAAGGGGGGTGGCACATTTGGGACTTAAAAACACTCGAGCAATCCTTGCAGTTGTCGATACTGATCAACACGCTTCAACGTCAACATCATCCTCTCAGCGATCTAGCAGTGTACATCCTGGGTCCCATCACGAAAAAAATTACACATGACCCATCACATAGACCTTTCTTAATGGACAATGACAAACAATTCTCTACATGGAGAGCTACTATTAAGGATCTCCTGGCAACAAACATCATCTTTGATAATATAAAACCTTGCACAATCTATAGAAACATATTTACTCAGTACCCTAATCCCAACTTAAATGATAAAAGAACTAATTGGAGAGAATGCTGGACAAACGTAGGAAGACTCCCGCCCGAATGGAAAGAAACTACGTGGAGAATTATTAACAATGTCACCATGACAAAGGAATTCCTCCACAAATTCCACCTACTGAGGAATGCGAAATGCCCAAGGTGCCATAAAGACGAGAGCACATACCATCTTTTTTATGAATGCCGTACCGCTAACCGCATCTGGAATTGGATCAACAGCACCTTCAACATCACCCTTAATTGGTACAACATTATCTACCACGCTGACCTTCCCGCTACCNCCGTAATCCCGCTGGAGGCAAATTTCCAGGAAAATGAGAAACCCTAGTGGCGTACCGTAGTAAGGGCGGCAGGGGCGGCCCGCCCCAGGCGGCACTTTTTAAAGGGCGGCAAAATTTCACAATAAATAATAATATTATCTTGTAAAAATTTGAAACATTATAATCTATACTTGCATCGCGCCTACGATAGTGCTATCGTCCGGACTGTCGGCTCGCCGTCCCGGTGAACTAGTAATTTTTAATCCGAGGAAATCCTGCGAAACCTGTAGGCCTTTTTTTTGGCTTCACGATTCATTGGTGTTCATATACACTACTAATATTCAAAAGAACTATTTTAATTTAAACAGTTCGCTGCACTAGCACGGAATTTTATTGCTTGTTCTGTGACAAAACTGAATTTTAGTCTTTTAAATTGAAATATTGAAATACCTAAATAAGGGGGAGCGGAGCGAAATTTTTTCTCCGCCCCGGGTGGCTGACACTCACGGTACGCCACTGCTATGGTTATTGAAATATTGAATGTAAATGGGGTTTGCTTGCAAAACCTTGTCGGACGAAGTCGCAGGTAACAGCTAGTAAGTTAATAAAAGCGTAATAACTTTTGGATCTGATTTCAATTTTTTTCACTTGACTTGTGATAAACTTAACATTAGCCAAATTTAGGCCATATCAAGATACTGTACATTAATCACAAACAAGAAGCAAAAATACTTATAAAAATTATTTTTTTTTATTAAGCACAGTTATTACAAAACCAAAATTCAATTCGTTTATGGCAACGCAACACTTGGGCGAACTTGTTTAGGGGAATGCTTACTGGGAGGTCTTTTTAAGAGAAACTTCCTTTTTTTTAACCTGGAGAAAACTCACTTGTCCAGCACGAGCGAGCGAGGAGCGAACCCACGATCCTAATGTTCAGGGATTGATGACCGCTTGACCACTGGTGGGCCCAATTTATTGTCATGAAATGATGGTGATAAATCATTCATATAGCTAAATTATGAATAAAATAAACAACAAACACGTTTAGGCCTACTTATCCATTATTTATATTATAAAGGTACAATTCTTTGAAAGGATCAACCTATGATTTAGATAATAAATTATAACACAAAATACACTACAGAAAGCTAAGCCCGTTCATTAAAAATAACGCTTAACGAAAAACGAACATTTATGACCTCTTTTTAAGGTCTGCGCCAAGTTAAAAGATAAAAGTTTTATAATGGAACGTTTCAAAAGGAACGTTTGCAATATTCAAATTTATATCGTTAAAATTAGAATAAATTATAAATATGAATGAACCACTTAAAAGTGCGAAGGTGTGAATGGTGTGAAGTATGTTGTTAAGGTCGGACAAAAACAAATTTCGTGCCACGTGCATGAAATTTGTTTTCGTCTTTACGGTTAATACAGTTGCTTATGAGGAAGCCCGGTAGTGAATGACCACCGAGTAGCGAATGAG
The DNA here is from genome assembly GCF_000671375.1 of Centruroides sculpturatus. Lineage (NCBI taxonomy): Eukaryota > Metazoa > Arthropoda > Arachnida > Scorpiones > Buthidae > Centruroides > Centruroides sculpturatus. The sequence continues at coordinate 889,354 of NW_019384535.1, read as the reverse complement.
GTAATGAATAGGTTCGATATATCCGCACGGACCACGGCGAAAAATTCCTGAAAATTTTGATCTGCCCTGATTAGATACCGGATCACCAAGAAGTTAAGCTGCTACCTTCACATTTCGGCCATCTTGCGGTCCTGGTATTCTAAATTTTAAAAATCGCAAACAATTTAGATTCCGGATACGCAGAATAGCATCAATCTTACCTGTAAACGGTCGTCTTCAAATTCTGATAATTGCATAATTGAGAATGTAATAAAATTACAACACTATTATCCAGTGATAAATTAAACACTACATAATGGCAACATTATTCTGCATTCATAAAAAATTAAATTCATCAACTGTTAAGAAAACCTCGAAGATATCTTTTTCATTTAGATTAGCTTATAAATTATAAACAAAATGAATGAGTTGTTCCAAAATTTCAGCTTTTATGTCCAGAATGATTTTCTTTCGTCTTAGGTTCCCTCTGGCGTAACGAGACCGAAAGTAAAAAATATTTGCTGCCAGGATTAATCTGTTCCAGAGAAGCGGCCTCCATTCTAAAATAGTGTCGCATAATCTGTTATCTACCCGCATTTTGTTGAAAAAAGCTAACATAGATCGTTGCAACTCATTCATTTTTCTTAATTCGATAACTGTTCTTTCGGAAATCGAACAAAAATTGATAAATATTGTTTCAAATTTTCACTTATTGTCGAATTATGATGTAACAAGATGGCTATGTTGATATGAATAAATGTTTGGAATGGAACAAAATATTAAAATAAGTTTAATATTTATTAAACTCCGGTTCCATAATTATGTCCATTCTTATGGCCATTGTGAGTCCATGGGCCATGGGCACCGACTCTAATGGATCGGAACCTACTTATATTATAATTGACTCACAATACTAATGAGTTGACACTAGGGCTATGGTGTTCAAACTACGCTTGCCGGACCAAATCTGGTCGCGTCACATATTAATCACGCCCACGAGCATATTCGACATATCACTCATAAATAACAGGAATAAACCTACTTTTTATGTATGTGGAATATACAGAATAATTGTTGCTCGCTTATCCACGGACTTGTCTCGTATCGGCTAGTTGGGCATGACTTTCAAGGCTATATCGCCAATGGTAAAAGTGTGACGTAATTGTCATGTAATAGTAGTTGTATGCGTTTATGATAATCGTTACGCGGGAAATAATGCCTTCCGGGAAGTCTTTTAAGGATATTCAGACGTTACAGATGTTGAGAAAATCCGAAAAACTCCACGTGACCAGGTCGTTTTGGCCAGGCGCGAACCAACGACCGAACTTCCAGTATTCAGAGAACGGAACCGCTTGGCCACTGGTGGGCCATATCTACGACTTACTGAGTCGTAACTAGGCAGGTGCAACGGGTGCACCCGCACAGGGCCCACTTGGAAGGGGGGGCCCAAACTGCTGTTCACAAGAAATTATTAAATTTTAAATTTTTCCACCTTTCTACAGCGCGGTTTGGCGATTACATTTCGCCTTATTTAGACCCTAGATGTCTGCTCACCAGTGTTTTGAACTGTGGCGACTTTTAGAGGGACGTAGTGAGGTAGCGGAGACCTCAAACAAATCAGCCAAAAGTAACGAATTTTGAGATTTTTTAATTTATTTTTTCAGAAGTTTAAATTTATGTTTATAGTTTTCAAATTTACAAATTTTTTTCTACTTTGTAGAGCTCTTTGGCAACTACTAATATTATTACGATATACAAAACTGCATTTCTAGGTTTTTCTACAGTGTGCAGAGCTAGAAATCTGTAAAGGTAACATTTTGTAACAAAAATAAATCTGCCCGAGGATTTTTTTAAATTACTAAATTGAAAACGGTAACTCCCGAATAAAATCTTAGTCTCGAGGTTGTAAAAGGCGTGCAGAAATTCTGACATTATTTTTTGCTTTATAGTGGTACGCATAAGTGGTGTATATCTGAACGGCGGATTAAGCGGTAAGCGAACTATGCGGGCGCGTAGGGCCCCGAAGGGGTTCCCGCAGTCTTTAATTTTATATTGTTTACTAATGTTAAATTCTATTCCGCTTTGATTTCCAAATTGCTTCAATTTTAAGAAAAAATCGATGCAAGATTTACGATTTACGTGTCTTTTGCTAGCTTTACTCAAATTATTTAAATCGTCAAAGCCATTTTTATTCCACACACTAATTTCATTCGAAAATAGTAGGCAAGGCCAACAAAACAATTTTTGCATCTACAAAGCCATTTTATGTCTTTATATATTTTATCGTGAAAATTTTTTTGTTGACGTATTTATATTTAATTTAATTAAGCATTGGCCTTTCTCTTTTAATAATGTTTTCTTTTTCATTATACGGTCTTGAGTCAAAACGTTTTTAAAATAAATTTTCAATATCACAATTACATTCTAAATTGCTAGCCACGATATAAGGGCTAAAATTGAAAATAAAATTATAAAAACCTACTTGGTGAAATAAAATGTGTGATGAATATACAATTATACATAGCTGGTACAAAATATTCAATTGTATGAATATAGTTTTTAAAGAAAATTATAATTAAATATAGTCTTGTGAAGAAACGTACTTAAAAATAACATAAAATATTCTTTACTTTTTAAATATTAAAACAATCCACTTAGTTAAAATGGCTCCCTACCAGTGGTTCATGGATAGAATCAGAGACGGTCTTGGTAGGTGTGCAGCGCGTGCATGCATGCCAAATCTCGAGGGTGCCGGTACCGGTTAATGTCAAAAGCCTCTTTTGTCGCATCACTAATTAACCTCAAAGGATGTGACAGGGTTGTTTAAATTTTAAACGTTTCTCACCATAGCTGTAAAAATCTAAATTTGTTAAACTTAATAGTCTTTTTTTTCTAAGTAATTCGTTTTAGGACCAGTTGTCCACAGAAATTTCCAAAATTTACAACTTTTCGGTCACTCTCATTGAACTGGAAAAATTTCTGTTCTGTTCTGTTTATATTACATCTAATATTTCGAAGAAATCAGTCCCCACTGTACTCGGCTAGAGATTGGGTCGGTTAAGTTTTTAAGTACAATTTCGGCTCTTTCAGCAGGGTTTTATTTATGCCCCTAATTCCTTGATTATTTAACTTCTTCTTAGGTAGAAATAAATCGAAACCGGTTACTTTGTACTCGAATATTTGTAGTCTCGGAAAAAAGTGGAAAGACAAATTTTTATGACAAACGGATACATAAATCGTAAATTTAAGGAAAATAAATTCTAGAGCTTTTTCTGTACCTCGTGCATCTCTCTCATTCATTAAATTTAGTTGTAAATGATGCTGTCAAAGTAACAGTTAATTTTTTAACATTATACAAGAATTGTACACGTTTTTTTTCTACATCCCCTTAAAGATGGGACATACGAAATCGTAATATCACTGGTTTAACATTGAAATCCGTGAGTAATATAAAATCGGAGAGCGGAATAAAAATATCAAATATTTTAATGGATTTTTTTAAACTCCTGTCAACTATACAGAACTATCATAAAAACATACCAGTAAATTCTTATCGGTTGGGTTAAGTTATAAATTTACTCGTTATTCACGTAATCCGTCAAATATCTAGCGGGCAGGCGGCTAAGAGCCCGGAACCGGTCCTGGATAGAATTCGAAGCGGTATACGCGTAGCACCCACCCGAGGTCCTAGGCTTCCACCAGCTAAACAGGGTGAGGTTGGTGCTCTGTAAAGCGCATGCGCGAATCTGGCTTTTTGGATGCTGACAATACAGTGCTTCCACTCCGCCACTAATATTCGAATATACAATAGCGATCTTATCTTTTTTCACGTGTAGTATAGAAATTTGTAATAGGATACATAATACTGTTATAATAAAATATTGCGCGATTATTTTCATATAAGTAAAATTAATATGTACTTATTTTTTAGAAAATATAAGGGAAGCGGAGCTTCCACCGCTTCCAATGACAGAACGCCAGTCTTCTGCGTTTTCGCAATCCCTTATTTCAGTAGCATTTTAATATTGAAAATTATAACAAAGTTACGGTTAATAGATAAATTATATTTAAATTAGTAGATGTTATCGAAGCAACAATTGGCATTTAGAGGGCATAGGGAATCTATTAAATCCAATATAACAGAGGTAATTGTTAGTGTTGTAACGAATAGTATATTCGGCCTCAGGCCGAATAGCCGAATATTCGGCCAAACTATTTGGCTCGATTATCGCACGTACGAAAATTGGGGCGCAAACCGCATTATGGCAAGGACCCCGCTCTCTATTGGCTCGTTGTCACTACGCTTCGCCAATCGCGTTAATTCTTGACAGTTGAAGCGGACAGACACGAGCATCATGGCAATATGTGATAAGTGATGATATCAAATGTGGATAACAATGAAATGACCTACACGTGTAAATAACGGAGAAAGAACAGAGAAGGACCGCGAAGTGAAAATGTGAGAATAAATATGAAATTGAGTCGATAACATAATCGAACGAGTCGAAGCAGCTTATTGGCGCGAAATTCGCTGCCGTCAATGCCAAACAATTGTTGTCATAGACTTCGGAAAACTAAATGCTTGTAATGAATGTCACTTAGCGTGCACGGGCGAAAGCCTGGGGCCGTTCGGGCTATCAAGCTGTCTCGAATCTGTGAAATCATAACTGTGACTTATATCGACGTCCTATCTGTCTCTTTTCTCCGTTATCGCCAGGCTATGAGTCACGTAATTGTAAAATGGGAACTCTACGACGGAAAAGTGAAGAATCGAAAGTATCGTGAGCGCGTATTATGATGTATGCACAGGCATACATGGATTAGAGCGATAGAAGAAAGAGAAAGGACGAGCAGAAAGAAGAGCAAAGACGAGCGCTTAAAAAGGATAGGCAGGGTCAGTCCCTGCCTATCCTTCTTTTTGCGAGGATTCTCCAACGATAGACGTGTACGTGTGCTGATCTTTGTAATTATAAATTGTGAATACATGTGACTAATATTATTTTTTTTATTTTGTGCATGTTACAAGTTATAAATAAATATAAACAAACAACACTAACTCTATAACATTAACTCTAAATACCAAAATGATTAATTTACTGTGTTTTTGTTGTTTATTACTCCTGTTTTTAGGTATTCGGTATTCGGTCGAATAGTGATTAAATATTCGGTATTCGGCCAAATAGTGAAAAATAGGCTGAATAGGCCGAATACCGAATAGTAACCGAATATTCGTTACATCACTAGTAATTATATTAAACTTGCTTATTTATTAAGTGCGTTAGATAATCTATTAATCAAAAATACATTTAGAGAAGTCTACGGTTTTTACTAGCTTATCGAACAAACGAATACGAATGTACCCTAAACCAGGGATGGCGAACCTTTTTCTGTTCGCGTGCCATATTGTAAGCATACTTAGCTTTAAATATGTTTATGCTTGCCAAAGTTTCAGACTTCGAATAACAATATTTAAAGAAATTAAACGAATACGCTTTAATTAAAATAAATGTAAAAAAGCTCATTGAAAAAAGGATGATCAGGTAATAAACCGAAAAGATGATTGAAAAAGACAGAAATCGTATGATACATTACGTGCCAGATGATTTCTTCTTACGTGCCACTTTGGGCACACGTGCCATATGTTCGCCACCCCTGCCCTAGAACATCACTGACTGATTGCCCCTGGAAGTCGGCTTCTTGCAGAAACACAGCTTCCCTATCATCAAATGTCATAGCACGTCATATATATATATGGCTGGCAAAAGACACTATATATATATATATATATATATATA
>NW_019384535.1:853692-883330 GCF_000671375.1 Centruroides sculpturatus | reverse complement strand
ATTTATTTATTTTATTATTATTATTATTTTTTTGAAGCTTATAAGGGAAAAACAGAGGATGTTCTAACTTCTGTGAAAGGTGATATATGATATAAACGAAAATATTTATTAACTAGCTGACTTATTTTTGTACGGAAAATCCAATATAACTTCTATACAATTTTGTAATTCTACGCAATATAAAAATAAAGAGAGATTGATTATAAGCGAGATTTATCAAATTTTATGTTTAGATCGTTCTTTTAACTTTCTTCTAAAAAATATTTAAGTTTACCGGGTAGTAAATCAATGAAAACTATAGGGATTTTGATAAAGAAACGAGCAATTAAATAATTATTCGTTTATACTGCAGCCCAGCATTGTGACATCGTTACAATGCAAGCCCGGGCTGCAATTTTTTATTATATTTTTAATTTCTTTAATTTGAAATATGCTCTCTACTCAAATTAGTAATGTCTTTCTCCTGTACATCATACGTCTTCCTTTAACAATAAAGTCGTGCCGGTCATCTATCATTCTATTTTACACCTTCCGGGGGAAATCTTTGAATTGAAATAACATAACTTCTGGTTTTCATTGGACGTTGGTTTAAAGTTAATCGGGCCTCCTGCTCATATGGTTTCCATATTTGGTCTTTGACTTTCATCTACTTAATTCCGTTCTCGAGATGAAGGAACGATGGAGGAAATTTATAGGTCTATAATTTTTTTCTAATTGAAGCATAAAAATTTATTTTGTCTATTATTTGTGTATTGTAGATCTATTTATTACTTTGTAATCCAGATATCCGGCACCCACTTTGCAATAGCCAGTTGACCATCACCCACCTACTGTTGCACAGTTGACCGTGTCCCATCTTAATGATACATCGATCCTAGCTAAAAGTAGCATCAGAAATAATTTTAAACAAATTTTCTAAGTACATAATAATCTTCATAGTTAAAATATTGTGAACAGGACGGCTGAGCCCCTGGGGTCAGGTCTGAGAACACCTGTGATTTTCAGGCTCACAAGGAGCTTGGAACCGCGCGAGCGGATGTATGTAAGACTTTTACGGATTAAGGAATGGAGAGAAATTTTAGAGAGGCAGGGAATCCCCGGAAGTAACGCACTCCACAACGCATTAAACCGTTAAATAACAAAGGTTTACAAGGAAATAGAATTAGTGGGAGAGTCTATGCGTAAAAGCGCACCGAACTGAGAGAGAAAGTGTTTACACTTCGTAGGTGAGTTGATAAATAGTACTGTAGTAGCTAATGGTTAGTGGTGATGATCGTGACTATTCAAGAAGTGAAGGCTTGGTCCGGATTGGTCGATAATGTTTAGGTACTTGTTCTATTATTCGGAAGTAGTCTGTATGTCAAGTCTCGTCACTCACCTATTGTGTACCTGTCCAAACCCACGATAGGCTTGAAAAAAGGCCCTCTTAATACCCACAGGGCAGAAAGAGTTTTAAAAAATGCAAATATAAGCAAATTTAATAACAATTTAAATTTCGTTTCGATGTTCTCGTTGGTTCCACTGTTATTTTGCTAACAATAGTCAAAAACAATAATTATATTCTTTCGCAAATAACGGATAAAATAATTTTATAACTTGAAAATTTTAATCTACTCTTGAATACAATGGAATCGGTTATATTACTCGAAGGTATCGATAAAAAAAATATCATATAATGTTCGTATAATGAATAAACTAGGCAGTGGATCTTTTGGAGACGTATACCTTGGATTAAATACTGAAAATGGGGAGCAAGTTGCAGTTAAGTTCGAACCTTTTACTCTCAATCGCTCGCAACTTTTGATTGAGTGTGAGATAGCCGGGGACGTAATCAGAGGTACGCCACTTACGGGCACGCGATCGTGAGATCGGTTCTCTTACTTTTTATAGGAGAGCGTTAATTGCTAGTAGATCTGAACTGTGAAGTCCAGATGCTCGTCAGGGCTGACATCAGTTTGTCAATTTATCGATCCGCGGACAAACACGCGTATGAGATCTTACTCGGACACAAATTCAGAGGCATATCTTATATAAAACAAACAAGAGTAATTTAATGATTCTATATAAGTAAAACTGATACAAATATCAATGAACGAGGGATATAAATATGACAATTAAGATACACGATATAGGCATGGACTTATACTATACCCGTTTCGCGATCGAGAGAAAGAGCTCACAAAATCGTTATAAAACATACAACCTGTTTAGTTGTCGTTCGTCTTCTTCTCTGTAGGCAAGGGACACTTTGGAGATAAAGTTCATTTACTTCTTTCCATAGGAGATCGATATGTGCACAAAATCAAAGTATAATCTCTAAGTGCTAACTCGGGAATTCTATGTGACTCGTCGAAGGGCGTTGGTCATCAGTAGGAAAATGTGTGGAGTTTGGACGCTTCCAGATCTGTCGCTGAACTCCCCGAATTCGGACAAATTTCCCCTATATGTCACGATCGGCGACCAATCATCATGCCAAGATTCCCCCGTGAGAACGGATGGAAAGGGGGATATGTGAGGGGTAAACATTTCCCATCAAAGCGAGAGTTTTCGCAGATAAGGGAAAAACAGAGGATGTTCTAACTTCTGTGAAAGGAAGTAACATCTGTTATCTATTTTTCCCACTCTAAAACGTCATTTTTCTCACCCAAACGAAATAATATTTTATAACAAAATATTAACGTTATTAATAAAATTACTGATTTAGACCCAGGGGCCTTTCAGGTCTCACAAGTATGTGGTTTATAATACCTTACAAGGAGGATATGGTATTCCCAAAATTATATGTTTCGGAAAATATAAAGAATATAATGCTTTAGTCATGAACTTACTCAGTCCGAGCCTCAATGATCTATTTTATTATTGCGGAAGAAGATTTAGTATTAAAACTGTGTTGCTATTAGCCGATCAATTAATTAGCCGTCTTCAGTACATCCACTCGAAGAATATTATTCACAGAGACATCAAACCCGAAAATTTTCTGATGGGTCTAAATCGATTCAGTAAAAGAGTATTTGTCACCGATTTTGGGTTATCTAAAATGTATAAATTCGATGACAAACATATCGAGTATAAAGAAGGTAAAAATTCAATAGGAACAGTTCGTTACGTTAGCCTAAATGTTCATTCAGGAATTGAACAAAGTCGACGCCGCGATAATATGGAATCTTTGGGCTATGTCTTAATATATTTCATTCGAGGATTTCTTCCTTGGGATGGATTAGTTGCTGCAACTAACAAACAAATGAACGAAAGAATCTTCGAAAAGAAAGCATCTACTTCTATCGAAACATTATGCAGAGGATTTCCCGATGAATTTGCCAATTATCTGCGCTATTGTAGAAGTCTAAAATTCGAAGATGCTCCCGATTATAGATATCTCCGCAGAAAATTCACAGCTTTGTTCCATCGCTTGAATTTCAAGTACGACTGGATGACTATTAATTAAACAAAATTATCAATCACTGGATAATGAAGGAAATTGTGATTAACAGAATTTAAAGATATATATCTATATTTAGTACATTTATTAAATACAAACATTAAATTATTTTCAAAATTCCATGTTTCGTGAAAATTTAAAAACATTTGATTAACGTTTTTTAAATTATACGCAAGTTACAGAAAAGTTCAATGGCTTCCGAATCCTTTTTTGTTTTGCTCAACATATTGAGCAAAAAGTTTGTACTCGAAACTCCTTCTCGATATTTTGTTTGGATTTATATGATAAAAATTTATCATTATCAAGTACTTTAAGTAATTTCGATGCTTCTCTTCGAGAAATTCATACTGAATTTGGAAAATTTTATTCAATTGTAAAGTAATTGTCAAAATTTACTGTAAAAATGTCTGTCTCTCTTTAAGCATTAATTAAATTTTGAATTCCTTTATAAATGGATCAATTTTGATACTATATATAACAAAATTGGTAGAATATTACCGGCATCTGAATAACACTACAACTTAGGTTCGGCACAACACCTCTTAACCGTGGTCTGCATGTTTGTAATGTAATACATCGGCTCCGAATCACTTTTCGCCATTGTGTCCTGTCTACACATGTAACTAGCATGTATGCAATAAATAAAAGGCATAATAGAAAAAGTATGACGCGCGCTTTTTTGGTGATTTCATAACCATACTTTATTGACGAGAAATTAAAATAATACTATAAATTACATACTTACATTTTCTATGATTTTACGGTTATACCTCTCAAAGTAAAACAGCTATGCATAAACGAAGGATGCGGGACACTTATCCGTGATTGGAGAATTGCCTTACCGAAACTATGAAAATGTGATAATCCTATTTAAATATCAAGCCAAAAAATGGTGTTCTGAATGAAGAATTACTTCATGCGCTTAAACAAATATTTAAATCTATAAAATGATTTACAGAAAAAATTTTTTACCAAAAATCACTTAGTTTATTTTATCAGGAACTTCCAAACAGATAACTTAGAAAAAGTGTATAGTTGACAGGAGTTTTAAAAAAATCCATTAAAATATANAAAAATTTTTTACCAAAAATCACTTAGTTTATTTTATCAGGAACTTCCAAACAGATAACTTAGAAAAAGTGTATAGTTGACAGGAGTTTTAAAAAAATCCATTAAAATATATGATTTATTTATTTTGCTCTCCCATCTTGTATTACTTACAGATTTCAATGTTAAACTAGTGATATTACGATTTAGTATGTCCCATCTGTAGTGGGATGCAGAAAAAAACGTGTACAATTCTTGTGTAATGTTAAAAAAATGAACTGTTACTTTGGCAGCATCGTTTACAACTAAATTTAATGAATGAAATGCACAAGGTACAAAAAAAGCTCTAAAATTTATTTATTTGTTAAATTTACGATTTATGTATCCGTTGTCATAAAAATTTGTCTTTCCACTTCTTTCCAAAGACTACAAATATTCAAGTACAAAGTAACTTTCTACTTAAGAAGTAGTTAAATAATTATGAGATTAGGGAATTAGGGACATAAATAAAACACTGCCGAAAGAGCTTGAATTTTACTTAAAAGCTTAACCGAACCAATCTCTAGTCGAATACAGTGGGGACTGATTTCTTCGTAATATTAGAGGTAATAAAGACAGAAATTTTTCAAGTTCAATGACACTGACCGAAAAGTTGTAAATTTTAGAAATTTTCGTGGACACCTGGTCCTAAAACGAATTAGTTAGAAAATAAATGGCAGACAATCTATTAAGTTTAACGTACAGTTGTCCCTCGATAGTCCGACGTTTTTTAATCTGACATGCTCAGTAGTCCGACGCACCTCCCGTCAAGGTACCCGTCCCCGTTACGTGTCTGCTTGCACAGAAGCATGTCGCGATGTGAATCTCCCCATCCAATTCTTACTAGATGACACACATTTCGTGTGTTTTATGTGAGCAGTTCTGTTCAAACAGTTGGAGTAGAGAATATTGTAAGTTACTGCTAGCAAAACAATGCGAAATATGTAATTATTTTCGGTAATCCGGACACTTTTGGTAATCTGACACACCTTTAGTCCCATACCTGTCGGATTATCGAGGGACAATTGTATTTAGATTTTTATAGCTACGGTGAGAAACGTTTAAAATGTACTGTTCAACAACCCTGTCGCGTTCTTTGAGGTATACTAATGATACGACAAGAAGCATTTGACATTGACCAGTATCGGCACCCTCGGGATTTGGCAGCTTGCATGCATGCACGTACTGTACACCTACCAGGACCGTCTCTGATTCCACTCGTAGGGAGCTATTTGACTGTGTGGATTGTTTTAAGATTTAAAAAGTAAAGAAATATTTTATGTTATTTTTATGTACGTTTCTTTACAAAGTTATATTTAATTATTATAATTGTTTTTAAAATTATATTCATACAATTGAAGAATATTTTATACCAGGTATGTATAATCCACCACACATTTTACTTCACCAAGTAAGATTTTATAATTTTATTTTTAATTTTAGCCCTTATATCGTGGCTAGCGATTCAGAATGTAATTGTGATTTTAAAATACATTTAGAGAAGTCTACGGTTTTTACTGGCTTATCGAATAAACGAATACTAATGGACCCTTGACCACCAATGACGCGCCAATTAATTAATTGCCCCTGAAAGTCGGCTTCTTACAGAAACACAGCTTCCCTATCATCAAATGTCACGGCGCGCCACTGGAAATAGCCCAATAAATATATAAAGATATATAAAGATACATGGAAATAATAAATGATATAGCTTTATGGCAACAATATTAACAGATGATATTATTGATCATATTCTTAAAACAAACCAAAAAGTATAGAAAAGGGATTTCTTAATAAACGAAAAAAAAAAAAAAAAAGTTAAAATAATGGCAGTGGCGTAGCGTAGTGGGGGCGGCAGAGGCGGCACTTTTTAGGGGGCGGCAAAATTTCACAATAAATAATAATAATATCTTGTAAAAACTTGAACCATTTCATCACATATTTTCGTCGCACCTACGATTCGGACCGATTGAAATGAACACGGAATAGTGTTACCATCCGGACAGTCCGGGATATCGTGCACAACCTGTCGATGTTGTTGTTTTTTTTTTTGCTTGTACGGATCATTCGTATTCATATACACCTCCAATATCCAATAGAGCTAAGTCATCTAGATTACTTACGTTACTCCTACCCAAGTCTCCCTAGTCGCTAACTGTAACTGATTTAGAACCAGCATGCGTCAGGAACTTCTGTTCGAACAAACCTCACCTGTCGTCCCGGTCGGCGATTTTAAAAAGGTGGCAACACTAGCACGGGATTTTTCATTACTTATTCTGTGACGAAACTGAATTCTAGTCTTTTAAATTGAAATACCTAAATAAGGGGACGGCGAAATTTTCCTTTGCACCGGGCGGCTGACACCCACGCTACGCCACTGGATAATGGAAATAGATAAAACGTCAGATGAAGGAAGTAACTTGACACCCGAAAAATTATTTAAAATACAAATTTACAGTGTTCTTGGCACTCTATTGTGTCAAATAGATTGGCGTTATGAAAAAAATGAAAACTATCTGTGACGATTTTTGCTTTCTCCGTGGCTCGTCTTTATAACACACGATTGTTGCTGATTTAAAAAAAATCGGCTGCAGATCTCGCTATTAAATACAGCAAAAATTTAAAAAAGTACGAATTCACAAGTGAAATTGAAAGTTTTAGTTTTGAAGTAACGACTCTTATACAAAATATAGAAACTGTATCTCCGCTTAATATTCTACAGGCTCTTTATGATTTTGGTTTAATTGAGTCTTACCCAAATATTAATGTCGCTCTTCGAATATTTCTAACTCTTCCCGTTTCTATTGCTTCGTGCGAGAGAAGTTTTAGCAAGTTAAACTTAATAAAGAATTATTTAAGATCAACTATCGGACAAGAACGATTATCCAATATTTCTATTATTTCAATAGAATACAATATCGTTAAATACATTAATTATAAAGGTGTAATTAATGAATTCGCTGAAATGAAAGCCAGAATAATTCAATTAAAATAAATCTTATTAAAAATCTATTGTAATGTATTTGTTTCATTATTTTCCCAAAACCAAATAAATTAAGGGGCCTAAATGCAAATTCTTGCACAGGGCACAGGAATGGCTAGTTACGGCTCTAACGACTTAAGCACAGTTTTGGCCCTGCACTATAGTGTGAGCATTAGATAATGCCAGAAAGTGTAGCAAGAATATACTTCTATATGTAAAATTACATTATTATACATAAAATTATAAAGTTTTTGAATAGGAATGTTATAATTTTTGCACCGAAGCTTAATTTCAATCCGCTACCAAACTCAATAAAATGAAAAACTTAATTTTCTGATGTTTTTGAAAGTGAAATATTTTTTACTTTTAAAATAACATTAATAATATAATTATAAATAAATTGTTTAAATTTTATCAATATTAAAAAAATAAAAATAATAATAATAATACAGTATTTTAAACGACAGATGGCGCAGAAGACCTCCAAGAAGAAAGACAACAGAAATATACAAGTAAATATAAAAAATTTTTTATAATAAATTTCTTATCATTACGGTTAGTTATAAAAGGAGAGAATATATGAATTAATTTAGAAAGCTTTTAAATTATTGACAACAGCGAGAATGTGATATGAATTTGATTACTTCGACGTTATTGATGATATATTTTCAATTTCTTGTATGAGTGAACGTGATTGGATGCTTGCGCTGCAATAAAAATTTTTCGGCCAATCATATTGTTCGTGACAGAAATCTATCCATATTATCTTATTACAACTGATATATTTGACATGAATTGCATTATGTTTATTTTTACAATAACTACCAATGCTATTACGCAACACATAAGGCTATTTACAGTTATTGCTCCAATTTTCTATATACCAAAGCCATAATCCGTGAAATAAAACTATTATCTGTTGATAAAGAGTTTCATATTTATTAGTATGGTAAATTAATCCATATAAAGCTATCAAAAAGATTAATTTGATGCTTGTAAACAATCATGATAATGTGCTGATTATTCTATAACAATTACATATGTAAGGTTGTTAAATACACTTTTAAATAGTAATAAGTGAATGACCAGGAAATATAAATCAGATTTTAAAAAAGAACAGAGCCATGAATTCATTAGCAAATTCATTTAATAATTCTCTAATAAGCTTCAAATAATTCAGAATATATTTTGTTGTAACAACTAATTAGTAGAAATAATGGTTCAAACCATTATTTCTACTAATTAGTTGTTACAACAAAATGCTTATGATCTCAAACTCAGTTTTGCGAATGAAAATGTAAAATATCAATGATTCTGGATTGATTTTTCAGCATGTTTGTTAGTATGAAAGAAATGCTGAATTCACTTATTCAAGTAAATTTTTAGCATGTTAAAAATGATCAGTTTACATTCTTAATTGAAAAACATTGGACGTGTTGTAATATATGTGGTGGGTATATATTAAGCCTGATCAAAAACTATCTTACCGTATTTTTTTCTTTGCAAGTACGGTCAAACTTGGAATTCACAGTTACAATGAGCAAAACACTGTAACAATTTTAATTTATGCATATTTCATTTTCTCATGGTTATAATGAGCATACTTTATGGATAAACTGAGCAAATTTTTGGTAGCTATGCAAACATATGAACATTCTTAATTGTTCAAGCACTAAGAAATTCAGTACTGAATTCTTGAAAGAGATAAAATTAAAAGGGGTAACTTACTTAGTTTTATGACCTGCCTGGATTATAGGCCTATTTATCACTTTAACTTTCTTTTTGGAAACCATTCCTCTCTTTGTTGACTAGCTTCTGGCCCTACTCTGCTAATTTACTTAATTAAGCATCGCTATGATAGTAAAATTACTATATACTACAGTTAGAAATGAATCCTTCCGTGAGAAAGATGTCTATGAAGAAAAGAAAATATCTCTTGATTTATGAAGAACTAGAAATTATTCATGAGTTAGAATGTGGTACTAAAAATGGCAAAATGTGTAGAAAATTTTCTTTGCTTTATTTTTCCATAATGTCAATACTGTCAAAGAAGACAATCATTTTAAGATTTGTAGATAAAAAGACTAACTGAAATTGGGCATATTAATTAGTGTCATCTTTAATAACAAAAAAGTAAATTGTTTAATATCAATTATATTGTAGTTTATATGATATTAATAAAAATACAGTATAATATAATTAAATAATTTTTTTTGTATTTGTTTTTTGAATCTATCAACGTGTTTAGAATTAAAAGATAGATTTAATATTGACTTGTTAAACACTGACTTTATAGTGTATTTTGAAGACACGTGGCAAATTTTCATAATTTTTCTTTATTTTTCTTTATTTAGTTGGGATGTTGACGACTTTGCATTTTATTTGATGAGTATTGCCGGTTTCATAAAAAATACAAATTAAATCAGAAAAACCAGAAATGGCAATACTCATCAAATAAAATGCAAAGAAGTCAACATCCCAACTAAATAAAGAAAAATGATGAAAATTTGTCAGTGTTTAACAAGTCAACAATATGAAAAAGATACGGGTTTCATAAAAAATACAAGATAGATTTAATAAACATCAGTGGCATAACTAGGCTACAAATTTTGCTGCCCACAGGGTGCCCCTATGTGTTTGTGCCCAAAGCAGCTGTCCATTCTCTTCTAGTTACATCACTACTGTTAATGGATATAACAATTACAATGAGAAAATCGTGCTGGTTCCTTAATGCTCATTATAACTGAGTTTGATTATATTTGCAAGCTGGGGAGGAGTCTATGTTATCATTTGACCTTGGACCCTACAATATGAATTTTAGCATACTTATTCTGCAGTCATTGTTAGGCACTTATGATAGTTGCATGTAAATGCTTTTAGCATTGCATTAATGCTTTGGTGGAACATGATGGATCCTGATTTCATGAACAATATAACCAGAGATGAGACTGGAGTCTACAGATATGACCCTGAGACAAAGACATAATCACCCAGTGGAAAATGCCACGGTCTCCATGGCCAAAGAAGGCAAAACAATCATGCAGCAATGTGAAGGTCATGTTAATTTTTTTTTTCTTTTTTTTTTAAGTGCAAGAGCCAACAGTCTGGCAACTGGTTTATTCATCACAACAATGCTTCTGCCCACAGATTGTATTGTATTTATCAAACATTTTATGCAAAAAAGAGTATTGCACAGATTCATCAGCCTCCTTACTTCCCAGACATGGGTCTGACTGACTTTTGGTTATTTCCCAAACTCAAGTTGTCACTCAAAGGAAAGAGATTTCAGGACACAGAGGTAATCAAGACTAATCTAACAAAGTGCCAGATGGAGATCCCAATAAATGACTTTGAAAAATGCTTTCAACAATAGAAGCATTGCTGGGAAAAGTGTGTGAACTCAGAAAGGGCCTGTTTTGAAGCAGAGTAGTGTTTGAACCAAATATTCAGTATATTTTATAATATGAACCTAACACAATGTCAATTTAATTGCACTGAAAATATGTTATTTTTGGTTTTATGTTACAATTTACACCAATAAAGATTTTCTTGTTAAATGAAATAATTATCCACATTATAAAATTGATGGTTTAAATATTTTAGATTATTATTTTGCAATATTGTGCTGTTTAAAAGTAAATAATCCATATTTTTTAAAATTTTTATAATGTTATAGTCATAATTGCCAACTTTTACAATAAATTGTACTAATTAGAATATTTATTTTTTTTATAAATTAAAACATTTTCATTATTTGAATACTTAAATCTGTTATGTAATATGTTTGTTTAGTTTGCTATTCTAAAATTAGGCTTCTGCTATTTTTATATTTATCACATAACTCTTGTTATGTTCATTTATATTTCAGTTTTTTATTACACTTAATTCTGTTTTTGCATAGTAAAATTCTTGAAAAATCTATGTAAAAAGAAAGACTGTTTATATAGAAAACTGGAAGATTGGCACCAGTCCTAAAAAGCCAATAAAAATAATGCAATAATAGGAAGTTTTCAAACAAACTAAATGAAAATATATTAAAGTCTTAATTTGGCTTTATGCATTTACTTCCATCTTTTTATTTCATAAAGCTATATTGAA
The DNA here is from genome assembly GCF_000671375.1 of Centruroides sculpturatus. Classification (NCBI taxonomy): domain Eukaryota; kingdom Metazoa; phylum Arthropoda; class Arachnida; order Scorpiones; family Buthidae; genus Centruroides; species Centruroides sculpturatus. Next base: position 871,724 of record NW_019384535.1, on the reverse strand, counting down.
GTAAATAAATATTGTTTTCCCTTTTCTTCTTTTTACGTAAATGTAAAATACAAAAAAATTATATTTTTCTTTCTCTTCTGACTTTTTGGATAATATACAACCTCAATTTTTAAAACATTAAATCAATAATGACTATAAAATTTTTCCAAAAAAAAAAAAACGTTAAAAAAGGTATAAAAAGAAAGAAAATAATTTGCAGAGAAAAAACTTTTATTTACATTACGAACAAGCTTCCCAAATGCATTTCACCAAAGGCCTCTTAGTGGGGTTATTATTTTATAAATAAAATATAATAAATAACAGTAGAAACTGGAGAAAGAAGTTTGAAAGAAAATCACATTTGTGGGTCTCTGCATATATGAAGATATGTGGAGACAGTGCAGATACATTGATTTGGAGAAGAACAGTGTTTTTGCTAGAGTAGTAGTGGACATGCATAGAATCTTGCACGGTATCTTTTTGAAATAACTATCAGGTTCCTGGGTGCATTCTGTACTATTAATAAAGTCTAGAATGTCATTTTTGTTTCCCTAGTCATACAGACCATGTCCTTAGATTTGTCGGTCTTCGCAAAAACTGAATCCAGTGTTTTTAACATTGTTTATTATCAATGTCTTTTATATGTAAATAGAAAAAACTTATATTGAAGAAGTTAGTAACAGAAGTGACTAAAGATTTTCATTTGAAAAAATGAAAATCATTTCTTCAATAAGCAAAGAAAATATGGAATAAAAATTTAATTTTCATTAATTTTGTGTTAATTATATGTTAATAAGGCTTTATAGTCAGTTTAAAAAAAAAAATGGTATACAGTGTTATAAATATAAAATTAAATCATTAAATAGAAATTTTTTCTATATATTATTGGTTAATAGAAAAGGAACTTTGGAACATGTTATCCTATTCCCGTGTATATGTTAGTCTCAATTTACCAGTGGCGTGCTGTCATTGGAAGCGGTGGATGCGCTGCTTCCCTTGTATTTTCTAAAAAATAAATACATATTAATTTGAATTATATGAAAATAATCGCACAATATTTTATTATAACAGTATTATGTATCTTATTACAAATTTCTATACTACACATGAAAAAAAAGATAAGATCACTATTGTATATTCGAATATTAGTGGCAGAGTGGATGCACCGTATTGCCAGCATCCAAAAAGCCAGATTCGCGAATGCGCTTTACAGAGCACCAACCTCACCCAGTTTATCTGGTGGGAGCCTAGGGTGGATGCTACACGTATAACGCATCCAATTCTATCCAGGATCGGTTCTGGGCTATTAGCCGCCTGCCCGCTAGATATTTGGCCGCCCTCGCCCGATTACATGAATCACGAGTAGATTTATAACTTAACCCAACCGATAAGAATTTACTGGTATGTTTTTATGATAGTTCTGTATAGTTGACAGAAGTTTAAAAAAATCCACTAAAATATTTGATATTTTTATTACGCTTTCTGATTTTATATTACTTGCAGATTTCAATGTTAAACCAGTGATATTATGATTTCGTATATCCCATCTTTAAGGGGATGTAGAAAAAAACGTGTACAATTCCTGTATAATGTTAAAAAATTAACTATTACTTTGGTAGCATAATTTACAACTAAATTTAATGAATGAGAGAGATGCACAAGGTACAGAAAAAGCTCTAGAATTCATTTTCCTTAAATTTACGATTTATGTATCCATTTGCCATAAAAATTTGTCTTTCCATTTTTCCCGAGACTACAAATATTCGAGTACAAAGTAACCGGTTTCGATTTATTTCTACCTAAGAAGAAGTTAAATAATCAAGGAATTAGGGGCATAAATAAAACCCTGCTGAAAGAGCCGAAATTGTACTTAAAAGCTTAACCGACCCAATCTCTAGCCGAGTACAGTGGGGACTGATTTCTTCGAAATATTAGACGTAATATAAACAGAACAGAACAGAAATTTTTCCAGTTCAATGAGAGTGACCGAAAAGTTGTAAATTTTGGAAATTTCTGTGGACAACTGGTCCTAAAACGAATTACTTAGAAAAAAAAGACTATTACGTTTAACAAATTTAGATTTTTACAGCTATGGTGAGAAACGTTTAAAATTTACAAGAACCCTGTCGCGTCTTTTGAGGTATATTAGTGATGCGACAAAAGAAACATTTGACATTGCCAAATCCCGAGGGTATCGGCACCCTCGGGATTTGGCAGCCCGCGTGCATGTACAGTACACACCGCACACCTAGCAGGACCGTCTCTGATTCCACTCGTAGGGAGCTATTTGACTAAGTGGTTAAGATTTAAAGAGTAAAGAATATTTTATGTTATTTTCATGTACGTTTCATTACAAAGTTATATTTAATTATAATTTTCTTTAAAAGTATATTCATACAATTGAAGAATGTTTTGTACCAGGTATGTATATCCACCACACATTTTATTTCACCAAGTAAGTTTTTATAATTTTATTTTTAATTTTAGCCCTTATATCGTGGCTAGCGATTCGGAATGTAATTGCGATATTGAAAATTTATTTTAAAAAAGTTTTGGCTCGAGATCATATAATGAAAAAGAAAACATTATTAAAAGAGAAAGGCCAATGCCTAAGTTAAATATAAACACTTCAATAAAAAAATTTGTTCGACATTTTCACGATAAAATGGCTCTGTAAATGCATAAAAATGCAAAAATTGTTTTGTTGGCTTGCCTACTATTTTCAAATGAAATTAGTGTGTGGAATAAGAATGGCTTTGACAATTTAGCTGGCAAAAGACACGAAAAATCGTCGATTCTTTCGTATTTGAAGCAATTTGGAAATCAAAGCGGAATAGAATTTAACATTAGTAAATAATATAAAATAAATATTGAAAATTATAACGAGATAGTTACAGCTAATAGATATATTTAAATTAATAGATGTTATATGTTTTTATCAAAGCAAGAATCAGCATTTAGAGGGCATAGGGAATCTATTGAATCTAATAACAGAGGTAATTATATTGAACTTGTTTATTTATTAATTATGTCAGATAAATGATCTATTAAAAATACATTTAAAGAATTAACTGATTGCACCTATAAGTCGGCTTCTTAAAGAAACACAGCTTCCCTTTCATCAAATGTCGCAGCATGCCACTGCAATATACACAGTTTTGATTTATAAGTTACAATGCCTATATATCCAGTAAATCAAGAATTATTTGTTGTTCATTTCATTTGATTATTTTTTTCTCATATTTTAAAGAATAATAATGATTGAAACATTTCAATATGTTAATGTGTTTTTCTTTAATATGACAATTTGCTTCTTTTATAAATAATTGTAAAATTAAATTTAAGTTGATATTCTTTCATTAATGTGATAATCTGGAGGGACTCTAAAAAATTGAGTTATATAATTTTTACCCTAAATAAACTTAAATAAATAATTTACTTTAATTCCTCTAAAAATGCTTAAAAAGGATAAAAATTTAGAATAAAGTTAATATAACCTAAAAAGGTTATAAAACTTTAACATCCTGCAAAACTGCTATGTCATGTAACTTTTAACCAGAAATGAGGATGTTTTGCTTCCTTCCTCCACACCACCTGCTCAAATGTCATAACTCATTTCTAGAAATTATTATTATGAAATAATTGGGGATAAAAGGGCGAGTTTGCCGACACTTGAGGTGTTCGTTCAAAATATTGCCAAAGTGAGTGCTCCTCCTCAAATAGCTGATCCTGTCCTCCGGACTCACCACCTCAGGAAGAGAAACTACGAGGTACAAGGTTTCAACATGAACAACGAGGTAAAAGTTTATTGTAAACTCTCTCTCTCGGGTTAGCTTAATATAACATGGAGATAGGAATAATCCACACCTAGGTATTCCCCATATTGTTCTTCCTTTGTATCAATTAGATTCTGTTGTAGTATTGTTAATAATGATTATATTATCATCTTCTATATAAGAAGAACCTCCCTAGTCTTAAGTATGACCTACGTTTTATGTTTTGTTATTCTATTATCTGTATTTGTTATTTTGTTCTTCTGTGATTAAATTGTTAATTTTATATTTAACGTCCTTCTGGCCTCGTATTCATTACTTATGCACAAACCCACACAGAATCTTACCACTCGGGTTCTGAGAAAAATTAAGCCATCCAGTGACAAGGTGAGCAGGTCTAACAGATCTGACGATTAGAGAGCCTGGACCCTCGTCCGTATTCTCACATTAATATTTTTTAGCTTTCTCATAAAAAATATTTTAAATTAAATATTTTTGAAAATATAATATATTTTTATATGTTTACAGGTATAATTTGTTAAAATGGATGAAGATTTTTTAAATGATGATTGCCATCTAAAAGTATGTATGAAAGTTTTACATGAAATAATTATCTTTAATTATTATAGTAATGATTTTAGTATAGTTAATTCATCTTAGAAAATGGCAAGTTAATCAAATAACTTAAACAATACAAAGTAGTCTGATTACTCTCAAGACTTTCAGAGGGTTTACTTACTGTATTTACTGAAATTTAAGGTGCATCATAATTTCTACGTGCTCACACATGGATTTTTTTTAAAGTATACAGCTCTAGACAAATTTCTGACAACAGAAATGTTCAATACAGGATGTTTCAAAAATAGCTTTACAACTTGAGGGTGAGATATTAGAAACTGATAGAAAAAAACATAATAATTTTAGAACATTGAAATGTAGTCAAATGCTGAGTTTTATGTTGGCTAGTTTTTTTATGGTTTAATGTGACTTTCGTTTATTATGTGCCAGACGTCCCATCTGTAATCAGTTTCTTCCCACATGTGGTGAACATTACTGGTGTAACTTGAGCAACTTCAGAGATGATTTGAATTTGAAGTTCACCACATTTGCAGGTAAGTTGTGATGCACAAACAATTCATATGCCTTTGTGTCCTTATTATATACAATTTATTATATAAATGTCTACTAAGACATATCGTATTATCAGAACTTATTGTACTGGTATCTGGTTTCTGCCAATTGAGGAAACTTATTCAGAAAAACAATCTTTATTCTTCACCTGATATTTCACCTGTACACACTATGTTTGTGTTTTGGATCTTAAGGTCCCTCATCAGCAGGTTTACATTAACGAGGTGAGGTTTTTGATGGTTAATTACATTACGATTTAAATAAATCAATAGGAAAATTCTTATCATATTCAAACAATAAACATATCCTTTGCTTTTTAAAGAATATGTCCTAAGTCCTAATTAGGGTTTCTCATTTCCCGGTCTTTTGCTTGTCCTGGGATTCTGGGATAAAAGTGAACTGTTTCCCAGGATCCTGGGAAATCCTGGGACAAAATTAATTATTTTTAAGATATACAAAATATCATGAAATCAAATAATATAATTATTTTTTGTTTTTTAAAGTAATTTAATATGAACCTCCAAAATCATGTTAATAATGCTGTGTAAGATATATATTAAAAATTACCTTTGAATTATGTAGGAATTTTCACAAATAGAAAAAATTTATTAAAGTTTGCTGGAAACTGCATACTACAACAACAACAACAACAACAACAACAAAAATGCTTTGAATTAAGTTAAAATTTAAAAAAATGAACTTAGATCAAACTTCTAACTTAGAAGGTAATTTTCATTTTTTAAATAAAATATGATACAAAATATAAGATTTTATAAAGCAAAGATGGTCAATACTCCGATCACTCAATCTAATTCTTATTTTAGTAATGAAAAGTCTTGCTACCAAGAATGCCCTTTCTGATTCAATTGATGTGAGTGGAATCGTGTTTAATGCATTTAAGAGAAAACAAATATTATATGTTTTTTACCTGTATCCTGAAAGATTTCTAGTTCGTTTTTGAGAATGTAGTACTTCTTTTGTTCTCTAGTATTTTTGATTTGTATACCTCGACTGCTTTAATAGAAACATCATAGCCCAATAATTCGGCAGTTTGTTTGTCTTTAATAATCAGGTTATGAAGAAAACTTCTTACTTGCAGACTTCATACTTGTTTGTATCCTTGCCCAATTTGTACAACTTGGTGTTATGCAGTTATTGAAGCTACTGGGCATGGTTAAAAATTAAGACAGCATAAGCACAATTATTCCAGATATTACAAGTAAAGAATTTTGAGAGTCCTGCCACAAATAAACTACGTATTGATTATTGACCATTTGTGACATGCCATAATGAGCAAAAATTAAAAAAATCTAATAAGTAGGTTTAAAGTTAATAAATATAAATGTATTCTGACAGTTTATGAGATAATTATACTTTCTATTTGCAAAATTTCCTCAACCTCAACCTCAAATAAGAAAAAAGTGAATTTTTAAGAAATTTGCGGGATTTTCTGGAATAAGAAAAATTTCCTGGGTTAAAAAACAACCGGGATCCCGTTTGAGAAACCATAGTCCTAATAATACAATATGTCTTAGTAGGCATTTATATAATAAATCATCTGTAACAAATTCCCGCAAGAAAAAATGTAAATAAGTTAGATCCACGGAATTAGGTGGTCATGCTGTCAGTGCACCCAAACAGTTCATGTCCTGGGCCCTTAGTCTCAAGTTTTTTGTGTTAAAACTCCCAACATGTTGAAGGTGTCATGTGGTACCATCTCACACTCTGACATCAAATTGATAGTCTCGAGTTATAACTCGCGTGTTTTCCCATCTCACCATGTGAGTTCCTACTTACTTTGAGTCAAGCATGTGAGATCTCTACACGAAAGTGAAACACTTTCGTGTAGAGATCTCACATGGCTGACAGATGTGCTATTCTGATCGCAATCGAAGCATTAGAAAGAGCTGAAAGACGCTGTTTAAGAAGACAACAAATTTTTCGACCACGGATAGATGCCATTTCTTTTCATGTCAGGTCAACACTAATAAAAAAAAATTGAATTCATAATTCATAAAATTATACAGCAAATTTTTCCAAAAATAAAAAGAAGTACCTAATTCATCAAAAAAGAGAATTAAAATGATGATAAATTATATGTATAAATTATTAAGAGCATAGACACTATATTAAGATTATTTATTAATAAGAAGTGTTAAGTTCTGTTAAATAATCTTAATGGACAAAACGATTTAAGAAATAGATCAAGGAAGAAAACTATATGAAGAAGGATTAAATTAAAATACATTTTCCATTACATAACGGATTTTTTAGCTCCAACACACACAATTAATTTTTCAACTAATTCTCTCCACAAAGCAAATTGTCTTTTCCTTGTAAATTTGTTGTTGAATTTTTCATTGTTCATTTTCTTATTATTTTTTATATACAGTGATACCTCGACTTACGCTACCCCGACTTACGCGAACCCAGAGTTATGCGTTTTTCAAATCTTGTCGATTTATCTTTTGTTTGAGCACCAGGCAACTCTTGATTACTCATTCCCTCCACACTATTGTTCAGCTTACATGTTCGGACGTGTCGCGCGGAATCAACACATAGCTACAATTTATTTTGTGTTATTTATTTCTGTGTTTGTTATATCTACGGAGACTCGAGAGACTCTATGTGGTGATTTCTTGTAACAATGAACGAATCAAAAGACGAGATAAGATTAACGAGAACATTTATTAGCTTACATACATCCGACTTGGATTTTACACAAATTGCGAAATTATACCCAGACTTACGCGAATTCGACTTACGCGGTTATTGCTCGGTCCCACCTATCGTGTAAGTTCGGGGTATTACTGTATGTTACTAATATTTCTTTTTGTTCTTTTCACTTGTTTTTTAAAATAAAACATTGAGGGTTTCCATTTTGTTTCTGCGTACTATATTCCTATAAGACAAAACTTTTAACTGTAACACATGTAAATTAATTCACGTTGATTTGTTTACAACTTGTTACACTCAAGTTGATTGGTCGAATCATTACAGTCACAAACCCAGATGCATTGTAAATAATTCCATCATGCTTAACAACATATGTAACCAAGTGAGTATGACGTATTTCCGCTTTGAGTTTGCTTGATGGGCAGTAGCATAGCGTAAAGGCAGGGGCAGCCTGCCCCAGGCGGCACTTTTAGGGGGCGGCAAAATTTCACAATAAATAATAATAATATCTTGTAAAAATTTGAACCATTTCATTTCATATTTTTGTTGCACCTATGATTCGGACTGATTGAAATGAGCACAGAATTTTTCATTACTTACTCTGTGACGAAACTGAATTTTAGTCTTTTAAATTGAGATACCTAAATATGAGGGCAGCGAAATTTTCTTCCACCCCGGCAGCTGACATTCATGCTATGCCACTGTTGATGGGTCTGACTCAAATTTTGTGAGATGATAAAATTTTGGGGGATATTTTAATATTTAGCATCAATTCTAGTAAAGAATATAAAAATGAAAAATATTTTAAAAATTACCATCGTAGTAACATAAGTGAGTTTGATGACGTCAATTTGAGTACAACACAAAATACTTGAGACTAAGGTCCTGGGAATCACATTAATCATACTGCAGTGGGAGTTTTTGGTGCAAGATTTTATGTAAATAAAACTTGATGTGTATGACTAAATTTGTGAATTTTAAAAATATTGTTCACATCCCTTTTAATAAATTTTTATTGTTCTACAAAGTTTTAAAGACAATTTTTGAAACACACTGTGTTTATTGCAAGTAAAGTAAGTTACACATTATTGTCTTCTATGTTATTGAAGTAAGAAACTTCTCCACTTGCCATTTTACGCTCTTCTGAATCAATACTAATGATGTTTTAGTTATGTTCCTTAGTATTATTTTTAATTTTAGTCTTACTAAACTAAAACTATGCTAATCAACATTGGATTCAATGTCACAAGCAATCATAATGTTGTTTAAAGCATCATAAATGAAACATTTTTTTAAAAGAGTGCTGCTCCACTTTTTCTTGGATTTCCATCCAAGTACAGTACTTATGACATTACTGTAATAGACTAACAAGATTGAGCTAAATTGACCGCTTAAATATTTTCTATTACGAATTAAAATGATGTCAAAGAATTAGTGACAGAGAGATATGTGGCATTAGAGGTCGCTAATTGTGACCTGTTATGGCATACTGCATCGAAACTAAGATGCCCTGTATTTTCAGAAATACTAAAACTTGAAAAAAGTGCATTTACATTTGAGTTAATACAATATTTTTTCACTGATGCAAAACATGTGACAGTTGAGATATACTGCTTTAAAGTTGAATGTTTTCTGCTATTGGTTGCAAACCACCAACTTTAAAGAAGTGTCTCTCAACTTGGAATAAAATTTATTAATTGGAATAAGAACCACCAGAATCTACAAACTTTTGTTAACAAGAAACACATCTATTGATATTTATTTTGATAACATAGAATTCTGGAGTCCTAGAATCTATGAATTCCTCAAAACTGTTTTGGTCTGTTGCTTGGTTTTTGAAAGCCACCTCTGTCAGGAAGTAAAGATGTTTGAGAAAATGGTTGTCTGTCAGAGAGCAATCTGGTGAGTAAGATGGGCTGGGTGAAGTAGTTTCATATCTCAGTTTGTTTAATTTTTACAGTTATTTGTAAAATGTAATCAAGCATTGTTTGGAGAAGAATTGGTCTTTCAAATGACTAATGTTATTGTAGTTTTTGGTGCATTTTGTCAATTTTCTGGCAATACTACTATGCTATGATGATTGCACTTGAATTCAAGAAATTATAGTGGATGATTCCTCTTGCTGACCACCAAACAGTGATCATAACTTTCTTTTGATGCAGCTTTGGTTTGGAGAAGTGTTTTGATCCTTTATCTTTGTCCAGTTACTGCACAGTTTTGTATTTTTTCAGTGGGAAAAATTAATTATTGTTTCAAAACTTTATGATGCTTATTTATGCCCCCTTCTGTTGATGTGGATGAAATATGAAGGGGGTTAATGTTGTCCCAACAAATTAATGACTGGTTGGTACACTCCTCCATGTTTGGTTTTTCTTTAAATAATATTTAATGCAATTTCCTGTTCTATTTAAGTCTTAGTTCAGGAACCCGAATGATGTGAATAGAGGTATGATACACATGCAAGATAGGCTGAAAATTTGGACGAGAGTGGATTGAACTGTGTGCACAGTTTACCCGAGCAGAGGCCCACCACCATAATGCCTTAGATTTGGTACACTAATCAGAATTAAAATTAGTGAGAATAAAATTCTTGTCTGTTAAATTATTAGAAATTGATTGAAAATCTACTAATGTGAGGTAGATAATAAGGACTTATCACACCAGTTATAATAAGCACAAACACCCAGGTATCAATGGAGTACATTTAATAAAACCGAGAAGGGGTGTACTGTACATTAAAATCGATTACGTTAGTAATTAACATGAAATAACCAAAATGCATTTTGGACTATTGGAATAGTCCCTCTTCAGTTGGTATACATATAAAAAGGTTATAATTCTTAAAATTTATTATACAAGACAAAGGGTGTTTGTGCTTATTATAACTGGTGTGATAAGTCCTTATTATTTACCTCAAAAATCACTTTTTGCCCTTGGTATAATTAAATTAATTAAAATTTAATTATACCAAGGGCAAAAAGTGATTTTTTTATATGGATTTAGTTTTTATTAAAAATTGGTTTAAATTAAGAATGATAATTTCGTAACTTGACAATTATTTTACAAATGTTTGTGCGCTAATTCAAAAAATAGCGGTTTATGATTTATAGACATGATAATTTGTCTTCAAATACAATAAATTATAATGTTTTTAAATAGTTTTAAACATTATTGTAATATAGGGAAAACAGTAAAGTTATTGGCCACTTAGGAAATTTTTATTTAAAAAAATCTGTGATAGAGAGATTAAATCAGGAAATGTTATACTTACTGATGAATTCATTTTTTATAGTCTTTCTACTGCCAACTTCCAGAAATTACAAACTCCAACTGCTTAATCCAAAATATCCTTGTTTTACAAAATTGAATAATAATTTGCCATACACAACAACAGAAAAACGTGAGATATTTTGCTACCTACTGACAGCAGAAATTTGTATTAATACTATCATGCAATATTTCTAGAACAGCTTTTATAGAACTCTTATTAAAGAAGTTTAAATTTGAAATGACTGATTACTGTTTACAATAAAGTTTATCTTAATTAATTATTATATAATATAGCTCAGGAATGTTGATCAAAAACATTTAAAATGAAACTGTATTGAGGAAGGTTGTAATGTGGCAGTTTAAATTACTAGAAGTTCAGTTAAGTTTATTCATTCACATGTTTGTGGGATTATTTTGAACACATTCAATTATCTCATTTCTTGTTTAATAGCTTTCTTACTTTCTTGACAGTTTCCTAAGTTGCTTCCTAGAAAATAATTAGTATACAATTTAAATGAATTGTTTTAATGCAGTGTTTCTCAACCTCTAACGAATCGTCGCCCCCTTCACTTCAAAATTCCAATGCCGTGGGCCAGGGCTAACGCCAAATTCGTACTGCATTGAATAGACTAGTGACAAGTATAATGTTATTTGTTTAATTATTGTACGATATAACGAATAAAATATTTAATTAATCTTAATATAATGTTTTACTATATTGCCCAGAAAATTGTTTTTTGCCCCCCAAAATATAAATTGTTACAAATCGCCCCCTCAACATGGAAAAATGCCCACATGGGGGTGATATCACCCCCGTTGAGAAACACTGTTTTAATGTTTCCTATTTGTACTGTAAGGATCAGGAAATGATTTTTTAAAAATAATTTGTAAACATTTTACTTTTTGTAAGACTTCACCATTTGTTTTTAATAAAAAAGTTTTGTGAAATCTATTAATCCTAAGGTTGCAAATTTTGAAGGGAAGTTAACCATTTGATAAAATTGAAAAAACTTCCTACAGAAGTGACACATTTTCTCAATCTATTAGTCATTACTTAAACCAGGAATTATTGTCCAAATATCTTCTGATAAGACAATTTTGCTGTGGGATACCACAGTTTTGGAATGGTCTGCTTTTCTCTGAAAACCAGAAAGAAAATGTATCACTCAGATATAGTGTCATTCATAACCACCCATCAACTATTACAGTACAACCCAACCAGATGCCTGCAGTGTAGGAACTTATTGGGTATGAGAAATTATAGAAAGGAATCATAATAATTGAGATATAATTCCTTCACATTAAACTATAATCTGTAAATTCTCTCTCTACAGAGCATGTAAAATGCAAATGCATGCTGTAAAGTTTATCAAGCATTGTAATATTTTGAGTTTGTATCATTAATAAATATTTTAAGCTTAAAGTACAATGTTGGGCAACTTACTTCCAACTGATCTTATGACTCTATCTGCTTATCTCTAGTCTCACATAGAGGCAATGCATTCAAGTTGTAAATGCAAGTTATGTGGTGTCAGAACAACTTGATATAATTATTAAGTCAGGAACCTCCCATCTGATGTCAGAAGAGTCGTCCAGACCTCACAACTGGTGATTTCAAACTTCACTATAGAAATAAAGTTTGTTTTCACGTAGTAAAGCCACGTCTCTGTCTTTCTTTAAAATAAGTCACTTTATATTCACATCAGATCCACAATGGAACTGTAAATACTTTTAGTATGTATTTGAATAGTATGCAGGATGATCCTAAAATCTGTGTGTAGTTTTATATGTTAATAACTAAAGATGTACAAATGTTAAATTAAAATTAAAGTCAAGTGTACAGTACCTTCTAATAATAGCTGATTTTAATTCATAGTTTACTTCCCTTTTGACTGCACTGTTTCGGGTTACTAACAGAAGCTATAAATTAAGTTAAATTATTAAATAAAAATCCCTAAAAGTTAGGCTCAAATTTAATTTACTGCATAGATTTAACATATTTATGTCTACGTATTAAAGTATGAAACTGTACACAGACTTTGGGGTCTCCCCAAATAAATTACATTAGCATTTCTTCAAGTTTCTTTCTAGGAAATTATGTTTAGTTTGAATTTAAAATAAAAAGAAAAGAAGGGATGCTCACTTCAAGTTGTTAAAGTAATATTAAAATAGTCTGAAAACTTTCATGTCTTTTAACAAAAATAATAAAGTTTTAAACTAGTTTTATTATTCTGTGGTTAATTTAGTTAAAATATAAATACATTTTTTTAGGAAGTAGACGAACTGGAGGATTTAGATATTGCAGAAGAGGAGGCTCTCTTACAGATTAGTGAAGAAGAAGCTTTAGATGATGATAATGGTATGAATTCATTATATCTCTATTCTAATGCTATCTGAAAGTACTAGTAGCCCAGGACGCCCCCTAGTGGGCGTTCTTTACAAATTTCCATGAGGCACGGTTCCTTTGACTTTTTTGTTCCTATCAATATGCTGTACAGCTCTGTTAAAGTCCCAATGGTAAGATTTACCCTCCGAATGAAGAGGTGGCGACCCCCCCCAAACTGTAGCCCCTGTGCGAACAATAAAGTCAAAGGAACCATACCCCTACTCGCGATCCTTTGCGAGATATAAGCCCCTGAAATAATAAATTCCTATTACAAATATACTGAATTATTTATATTGTTATATTGACCAAATAATAATTTATGGGCCAAATGAATAATAATAATTCATATTGTTAATTTAAATAAGAATTAAAATTGTTAATTTGAATGTTTGAAATATGACACACGATAGAAGTGCCTCTAGTGTCTGTTATCAAACAGTTACGGGACAGACGGACACTTTGAATGGGTTATATATATAGAATTTGTTTCACTAAGAAAATCTAATAGGTAAAAAAAAAATAGGCAGCTTAATTAAATTTCAAAATTGCAATATAATTAAATTGGTAGCTTAAAAGTATGCTAATATTACTAATTAAGTATTAAAACCAGATTCTTCTCGGGCTGCTAAGAGACTAATTAATTAATTAACAAGTAACTGGAATGGTTATATCTAAATCAATTGGTCTGGAAGCAATGATTAGACAGAGGTCCAAGTAGTTTAACTAGCACTGCCTCTGTGTGGTAACCAGGAGCTGCAGTTTTGAAATATATTTTCCAGAATTAATCTTATTTCTTCTTAAATATAATTTATTAGGCTGCAGTTTGAAAAATTGTAGACCTATAAATTCTCATTATCTGTCTCTCTGTCTTTCTTTAACATCAAGAATGAAGTTAGGTAGATGAAAGCCAAGATCAGATGTGGAAAGTGTAGGTACAGGAGGACCCAATTAACTGTATACAAACTTTCAGTGCAAATTGGAAGTCATGTTGTTTCAATTAAAAAATTTTTCCCTGAAAGGAGTTTGATAGATGACTGGCACAACTCTGTTGCTAACAGGAAAAGTATGATGTACAGGGGCAAGATATTACTAATTTCAGATAGAGAGCATATATTTTAAATGAAATAAATTAAAAATATGATTGAAAATTGCAGCTCAACATTGTGACAATGCCATAATAAATAATTGCTTGTTTATTCTAATTATTAAATCTGCAGTTTAACTATCTATTTCTAGTTTAAATTGCATAATATCTGGTTAGTCAGCCTCATAGTAGCCCAGTAAGAATCTAGTCTAATGTTTGATTAGTAATATTTATTGGGTTGTTTGTATATTTCAACACATGCTAACATTGGAATATTTTAATTATTATTGCAACAAATTGTTAATTTTTGGGTATAAAACTGTAATTCTTAAATTAATGAGTTTCATTTTAAATTTTCAAATTAAAATCATTCTTATGAAACTTCCTGTGAATAGTGTATCAAAATTTTATGCTCTGATGTCGTGAAAAAGTGAAAGTAGTGAATGTTCAACAATCTGCAACTAAAGCAATTAATTCATTAAGTCGTAACATTTTTAATTCTTTGAATACAACAGCTTTTATTATTGAATATGTAATTACTCTCTTGATATAAAAGAGATAGTAGAATTCTTAAATGTGCATATAGGTCACTTAAAGAAGGAATTTGTAAAAATACTGTATTTAGATGAAAAGAATATGCATAAATAAATCAGAAGCATAGAGCAGCATGCATTGGTACAAAATGCATAGCAATATCTGCAAAATTTGGATCACATATAAGTGATGAAATTTTGCTAGCATGCAAGTACAAAAATGTTCAGTAATCTCTCCCTCTCACCATCCCTGATCTAGGGATCAGGGATGGTGAATCTATGGCACTTGTGCCAAAAATGGCGCATCAGGAGAAATCATCTGACACATAATGGATCATGTAATCTGTCTTTTTTAAGTGTCCTTTAAAGTTTATCAACCAATTTTCCTTTCTTTTTTAATCAACTTCTTTACATTTATTTTAGTTAAAGCACATTCATTTCAATTCTTTAAAAATATCATTATTTAAGTCTAAAACTTCAACATGTATAAAAAGGTTTGCCATCCCCATCCTAGATTAATGAATTTCTAATATATTTATAAACCAATTAATATTTTCTAGGAAGTAATTTAACAGTTAACCTGTTTAGAAAAATGTATCTTCAATAAAGTTTTATTTATATAAAAACATTAAGAAACTGAGCAAACATTAAAAGTAATGAAATATTATTGAATTTTTATTTAAAAAGGAAGAGAATGAAAGGTATATTTACATGATATTTAGGATTAAAAATTATTCTAACAATAATAAATAGTAAACTTTTACATAAAAATAGAGTATAGAAATTTATTACAAATTTTTTTATTGAAAGATGTATAATAAAGACAGTCCTAAGTATGTTACTATAGCAGAAATATCCAGCACAAACTAAAAATAATAAAGCAAACATTTTCAATGGTTTTTTATTGGGTTAAAGGCCGTCAAACAACCAGATGTTTGACAGTTTGTGCTGGATATTTTTGGTATAGTGACGTGCTTAGGACTTAATTAAATCCAGTTTTTCATGTGTTATGTAGTTATCTTTATAATAAAGACAAGTTATGTAGTACATTAACTGATTAACTGTTTAAAATTTAATCATTTTAGATTTCTGTTTTAATAAATTGTATCAATATGTTTAATGACACTTATTTGGATTAATCAATATAATTTATTGACCTATTTGTTATCTGTGCTTCATATACAAATAAATATTCTCTTCATTTGAAATATTAATTTGAGCATTTGCTGAAATAGAGAATTTATTTATTTATTTATCTTTTTACAAAAGGCTGCACTGTATTGCTTTCAAATGAATATTTATCTTGATGATCTAAATTTAATTTTTTAATTGATATTTGTATAAAAAGTTTGAATAAGTTGTTCCAAAGTTAAGAATCATTTTCATAAATATTGCAGATATTCAGTTTGTTGATGAGGAAGGCAATCCTCTTGAAGTGAGAGATGGAGATATGGAACTCTATGAAATTCATCAGTATGACAATCATACTTATACAAAGTAAGTTATTATATATTCATAAATAATTTTTAAAATTATATATACAGGGTGCATAGTAAGGTCCTTATACTCCCATGCAACTGAGAAATGCAGATAACTACAGTTATGAACAGTTTGATGTAAAGTTGTAGTAAAGTGACTTTTTTGCTGTGAGACGAGATTACCTCACCTCTAGTGGTAAAATTTGGAAGTTATCACTCCTATCTTGAAAATGATGTACAACACGGAAAAAAATGTCAAATATATTTTAGTTCATGACTGATTTAGTATGAAAGGACATCCTACATATTCAATTAACATGAAATAGAAAATAGAATGCTAATGTGCAAATTTCACACAAATGGTAAAATGTATATTTCTCGTGTGTTCATTTATGTGCTCTCGTTCATTTCTCAAGTGTTTACTGGTAATGTGTACTTTTCATTTTCCTGTGTCTTCTTGCCATATTCATTACTGTGTGTGTATATTGTCATTCATTCATGCATGTCAGTGTATAAAGACTTTACTATGCATTTTGTACATTTGAAAAACATTTCTTTGTACTGGGTAATCAGACATAAATAAGAACTTGCGTGAAATAGTACAAGGAATTAGGTGACATTGCAACTCAGACTTGGCAATGTTATGTGGTATGTTGCATTGTCAACTTATGATGTTTCCAAACTCTTTGTGCTACTTTATACAAGTGAAACTCACAAGAAATAGCATCAAGAGTCTGGATCTCTGTATGTCTATATCCTATATATTAACCAAAAACTATTTTATAGTAGGAATAAAATATTCAAATTAAGAACTTTGTAATTAAATAGAATTCAGTGCTAGAATGAAACCAAATAACTGATAATCAATAAACAAACATTGCTAAACCCGATATCTTATAAAGCTAGATACCAACCAATGCCGAATTCTATCAGGCTAGACACAGCTATATTACTAAATAAATTGCTTCCCTCTAGTGCCAAACTGGTTGCATAATTTATTTAATAATGTAGCTGTGTCTAGCCCGATAGAATTCGGCATTGGTTGGTGTCTAGCTTGATAATCAATATATTAAATGATTTAGAAAATTTCATAATATTTAAAGTTGCATTTGTTTTTTTTTTTTTTTCTGTAATTTAAATTACATTGCTTTAATTTGAAAAATAAATTTTATTTCTTAGTAATGGTATCTACAGAAATATGAGAGCGAATAATAATAAACACATCTATAAAAATACTATATTAGTATTATTAAAGGAACATGTATCAAGGAATTATAGTAGACCCCCTATAACGCTTAGATACATTCCACTTTATAAGAATTTTACGTTGTAGGAATCCTTAAATACATGAGCCAATCACAGCCCGACACGTGTGAAGTTTATGGACTAAGGCTGTTTGAAAGGTTTTCTTCTATAAAATTAACCGATTCTAGACTAATTCAACTCAACATTTCCAAAATATGTATAATTTTTTGGGAATAATTCATATAAACTATGCTATAAACAAAAAATTGTAGGATTACTTACCGAGTGTGCACCGTTCGACTACGCCGTTGCTTATGCTTGTTTTCGTTGTGGAGCAGCGCACCAGATGGCATCTGCGTTTTCTGATAAATTATTTTTCTGCGAAAAATTCGTGACCTTTGGAGACATTATTAATAGAAATAATTTTTATGGCCGTTGAATAAGAAATGTTTCTTTCACAAGAAATGTATAAAATTA